>NC_044033.1:236242615-236511538 GCF_901765095.1 Microcaecilia unicolor
CAGGGAGGTAAAAAAAAAAACATGCAAGTGCAGTCAGGGATCTCCAAATTAAAACAATAGTAACAGGGGGATTTGACCCAGCCACCTTCTGATTACAAGACTTGTGCTCTAACCACTGCACCACTTATTTAGATGTTCCTTTCCTTTCCAATAAGTCCCTCCAAGTTTCTGTCAGCCAATCACAGCTCATTTACCTGACCGTGCCAGCTAAACAAGCTGTGATTGGCTGACAGAAACTTGAAGGGACTTAATGGAAAGGGAAGGCATGTCTAAGTAACTGAATAAGTGGTGCAGTGGTTAGAGCACAGGTCTTGTAATCAGAAGGTGGCTGGTTCAAATCCCACTATTACTATTGTTTTAATTTGGATGTCCCTGACTGCACTTGCATGTTTTTTTTTCTTCCGATTTTTGCTCTCTGCATGGGTCCCGCGCAGCACCAACTAAACTAAAATTGCTCCGGGGACCTGCATACTGCTGTCATGGAGCTAGGTATGATATTTGAGGCTGGCATAGAGGCATCTCAGGGGGACCAGTGCACTACGAATGCTGGCCTCTCCCATGACCAAATGACTTGGATTAGGTCCGTTTTTGAGATGGCCGGCAGCGGTTTCGATTATCGCTGAAAACCACGGACGGCCATCTCTAGGTCCAGCGATCTCACCATTTGTGTCGTCTAGCTCTAGAGTCGACACAAATGATGGGATTTCAGCGGGCCGAACCGTATAATCGAAACCGAAGATGGACGGCCATCTTGTTTCGATTTTACGGTTCGCTCCGCCTCTTCGCGGAGCCGTCTCCGGAGATGGACGTTTTTACACATGGGCGTTCACGTTCGATTATGCCCTTCTATGTCACGCATAGTTTCACGTTAGGAGTTACGGACTAAGAAAGGGATCTGGGTGTCGTCGTTGATAATACACTGATACCTTCTGCTCAGTGTGCTGCTGCGGCTAGGAAAGCAAATAGAATGTTGGGTATTATTAGGAAAGGTATGGAAAACAGGTATGAGGATGTTATAATGCCGTTGTATCGCTCCATGGTGTGACTGCACCTTGAGTATTGTGTTCAATTCTGGTCGCCGCATCTCAAGAAAGATATAGTAGAATTGGAAAAGGTGCAGCGAAGGGCGACAAAAATGATAGCGGGGATGGGACGACTTCCCTATGAAGAAAGACTAAGGAGGCTAGGGCTTTTCAGCTTGGAGAAGAGACGGCTGAAGGGAGACATGATAGAGGTATATAAAATAATGAGTGGAGTGGAACAGGTGGATGTGAAGCGTCTGTTCACGCTTTCCAAAAATACTAGGACTAGGGGGCATGCGATGAAACTACAGTGTAGTAAATTTAAAACCAGAGAAAATATTTCTTCACCCAACGCATAATTAAACTCTGGAATTTATCTCTAGAATAAATCTCTGGAGAACGTGGTGAAGGCGGTTAGCTTGGCAGAGTTTAAAAAGGGGTTAGATGGTTTCCTAAAGTACAAGTCCATAAACCACTACTAAATGGACTTGGGAAAAATCCACAATTCCAGGAATAACTTGTATAGAATGTTTGTACGTTTGGGAAACTTGCCAGATGCCCTTGGCCTGGATTGGCCGCTTTCGGGGACAGGATGCTGGGCTCGATGGACCCTTGGTCTTTTCCCAGTGTGGCATTACTTATTGTACCTGTGGTAATGGAGGTCTAAGGGCCCCTTTCACCAAACTGCAGCAAAGGGGGTCTTGAGCTGGCGTCTGGGCATGTTTTTGACGTTCACCAAGGCCCCCTTTTACCACAGCAGGTAAAAGGTAGGTCTTGCTTTTCTGCAGGAAATAGCCATGCGGCAAGTAAAGCCCTTACTGCCACCCATGGGGGTGGGTACTTCCTTTTTCGTGAGCGCTTGGGCTTACCACTGCTTTATAAAAGAGACCCTAAGTGACTTGCCCAGGGTCACATGGAACTATAGAGAAAATTGGGTTCAATTCCTTAGGTCCACAGCCCACTGCACTAACCATTAGGCCACTCCTAGTGCCATTGAGTATTGTGATAAATTTCTATATCAGCTCACAAAGTATCCCAGCAAAGAGCCCGAATTCAATCCAAAATAATACAGGATCCAGAGTTTGATGCAGACCGGGTATTGTTTGTCTGCTAAGAAATTGCATGCGGATGTGAGGAAGGAAGGCTAGAGAAGGCGATGGACAGAACAGAGCTTTGCACATCAAGAGTGAGACACAAGGAAGAGGCACACATGAGGGACTGAGAGAGAGAGAATTAGGCTAGCAATAGTTTGAGACAAAGTGAGGAGTATTGAGGGGTAAGGGTGGGTAGAAACTACTTAGTCACTGTGCACAATGGTCAAGGTTAAATTACTGCCAAAGGAGAGAGAAGCAGAAGAAACCAGTTGCTGAGGTTATGCTCATGGGGGGGGGGGGGGGTTACCTTAGGAAGGTTTTTCCACAAGTGAACCTGTTTTATGAAATTACGTGATGGTATACTCATGCCAACAAGGTGGCATGCACTTATATAAGTGCATCATGTAGGGGTTCCCAGGGACATAATTTGTGTGGACAGGGCAAAAGATATAATGCACACATGCATTTTATTAAATATGCAAGTACATGGATAGAATGCACGCATATATTTAAATCAAGTTCTGAGCAGGTGCAACCGTGTGCATTGGCATTTCAGCTTTACAAAAATCAACTTGATAAGTCACTCCTAAAACTGTAGATACTATTCTGGCAATCAAATACCTGCTAGATTCTGATCACACATCTGTTTTTTTATTTTCTATGCACTGAATGCACAAAACTGTTTTTTTGGGGTATCATTATCTAAGTACTCCATTCAAATTAATATTTGTCTCTCAGTTAATAAAGGGATAGTTTCTGTAAGGTTGTATTTTTTTAAATAAAAGAAACAACCTATATTTAATACTAAATCTACAGATCAGGAGCAGATATCCCTCAAGGCTGAACCTTTAGGGCCAAATAACCACCACACGGTGTCTCAGTAGACTTTGTATCTTCACTAGAGTCTACCTGGTTGTCTGCATTGGACTTTCACTGTCTCTCTTCTGTGCTTTGTGAGCAGTTCAATATGAATTTTCTTTCTAGCTCTAATTCAAAGAATTGTATGGGACCATCATGGCTCATAGAGCATCACCTGCCAAGCCCAAGACCTAACTGAAGGACAGGCATTACCATGGGAAATGCTCTTCACCTCTTGAAATATGGGAGTTTACCCGATTCTAATTGTATTGACGCTTTATGATGTGATGTGGAAGACTGCTGAGCAGCAGTATAAGCTAGAATACAGCAGTAGTTTATTACCAGGATATTACTTGGACGGGGACATCATCATTGGGGCAATTGTAACTGTGAGACGTTTTCATATAACTGAACATCTTTCCTTCACAACTCCATTCACTAATGGAAAGATCTTGTAAGTACCATCAGCATTTAGCAAATATCCAAGACCTACTTGCATGAATTTCAGAGCCTTTTAGAGATTTCACATTTCCCTTCCAGTATTCTTTGGTCCTATATAATGTTAATGTTTACCATAAGCTGTTTTTATTTTAGTTTTAGAAAGAAAGGTTATATTATTTAAACCATTAACCCCCCTTGTTTAGTAAGCCGTGCTAGCGACTGCAGCTCGGCAACGTAGACACAGCCCATTCAAAGTGAATGGACTGTGTCGGTATTAGCGCACTACCAGCTGCTAGCGCGGCTTAGTAAACAGGGAGGTAAACATGTAAATGAGTTGTTCCCAGAGTTCACTGTCATTATAACCCAAATAGGGAATTATTAGCAGCCATGTAAAATGATTGCATTAACTGGTAACTTTTATGGTTTGGCAAATCCATTTTTTCTGGACTGCAGAAGTATCAAAAACGTCAGCAGATTCATATTATGTGTTTAATGTTGTGCTAGCTTCTCTTGAAATCTGGAATACTTTTGTTTGTCTTCATGTTAGATGCATATAGTAATAAGGAAACTTAAAAATGTTAAATTAAAGAAATAAATAGGAAGAAGTGAAGGATTAGCCGAATGTAGTGGGTTTATTTAGCCTGTGAACGTGGTGAAGGCGGTTAGCTTGCCAGAGTTTAAAAAGGGGTTAGACAGTTTCCTAAAGGAGAAGTCCATAAACCGCTACTAAATGGACTTGGGGAAAATCCACAATTCCAGGAATAACATGTATAGAATGTTTGTACGTTTGGGAAGCTTGCCAGGTGCCCTTAGCCTGGATTGGCCGCTGTCGTGGACAGGATGCTGGGCTCGATGGACCCTTTGTCTTTTCCCAGTGTGGCATTACTTATGTACATATGAGACACTGGGGAACTGGGTTCAATTCCCACCTTAGCTCCTTGTGACTCAAGGAAAGTTATTTAGGGGGTCTTTTACTAAGCCACAGTAGTGTTTTTAGCTCACAGTAGAAATCAGCTGACGGTAAATGCCAAGATATCCACTATATTCCTATGGGTGTCTCGGTGTTTACTACCAGCTGATTTCTACCGTGAGCTAAAAACGCTACTGTATCTTAGTAAAGACCCCCTTAACCTTCTTTTGCCCCAGGTTCAAAACTTAGATTATGAACTCACTAGGTACAGAGAAAGTGCGTCATACAATAAATATAAACCACTTTGCCTGTACTACAGAAAGGTGGAGTATCAAATTCATGACCCTTGGAAAAAATAGATATATCTCAGGTTTGATATTTAAATTGATTTAAGCAGGAAGGCGAGGCTCCCGTCTGGTTAACTCACTCTGACTGGCCATACAGAGGATTTTCAGCTGCATTTAACCAGATAAAGTCACTGAAGATCCAGGCAGAGCTGGGACACACCCAGCAGTTATCAAAGCACTGCTGATATTCAATGCCAATGCCTGGCTATCAAACCAGACAAATGAGATGCGTAAATTGCAATCCTGTCTAATTCTGGTTAATCATCCAGGTATCTCACTGAATATCAACAGTACCTGGATAACTTCTGGAAGTTGCTGAGTATTCAGATAGGGGCCAGCATTGAATAGCATCTATATTTGAATCAGCTTCTCCATTGTTGTGGGGGTAACAGTGGCTGCCTGTAAAGGCTTGAATTGTATTCAAATTGTGTACCATGACGTTTCTTATTTTGTATGGGTTAGCTCCAGAATATTTGCTAGATCTTGTAAGTCTTGCTCAGAGACACGGTGCTTTGTCCGATAGATTCTCACCATTACTAAATATCCATGTCCTATATGTGTCATTTACAGAACAGTCTTTAATGGTTTGTTTTCATTTTAGTTCACTAACAGCCTTATTTTCGAAAGAGAAAGACGCCCATATTTTGACCCAAATCGGGAGATGGGCGTCTTTCTCCCGTGGGCGCCCAAATCGGTATAATCGAAAGCCGATTTTGGTCATCTTCAACTGCACTCCGTCACAGGAACGAACAAAGTTGACAGGAGCTTGTCGGAGGCGGGACTGGGGTGTGGTTATCGGCCGAGGAGAGATGGCTGCCTTCGGCCGATAATCGGAAAAAAAAGGCGGTTTTACTGCGATTTTGGGTCACTTTTTTTGGACCCTTTTTTTTTCACGAACAAGTCCCCCAATTGTGCCCCAACTGACCAGATGACCACCGGAGGAAATCAGGGATGACCTCCCCGGACTCCCCCAGTGGTCACTAACCCCCCTCCCACCTAAAAAAAAGAACTTTAAAAACCTTTTTTTCCAGCCTGTATGCCAGCCTCCGTGACAGCAGTATGCAGGTCCCTGGAGCAGTTTTTAGTGGGTGCAGTGGACTTCACCCAGGTGGTCCCAGGCCCATCCCCCCCACCTGTTACACTTGTGCTGGTAAATGGGAGCCCTCCAAACCGCCCCCAAAACCCACTGTACCCACATGTAGGTGCCCCCCTTCACCCCTTAGGGCTATGGTAATGGTGTAGAGTTGTGGGCAGTGGGTTTTGGGGGGGATTTGAGGGGCTCAGCACCCAAAGGAAGGGCGCTATGGATTTGGGAGATATTTTACTTTTTTTGTTCCTTTTTCCAAGTGCCCCCTAGGATGCCCGGTTGGTGTCCTGGCATATGAGGGGGACCAGTGCACTATGAATCCTGGCACCTCCCACGACCCAATGCCTTGGATTTGTTCATTTTTGAGCTGGGCACCTTCGGTTTCCATTATCGCTGAAAAACGATAGCGCCCAGCTCAAATCCGCACAAATCCAATGCATTTGGCCCACACAAACCGTATTATCGAAAAAAAGATGGACGCCCATTTTTTTCGAAAATACGGTCTCTTCACGTACTCATTTTCGGACATAGACAACCATGGAGATGGGCGTTCGCGTTCGATTATGCCCCTCTAAGGGCCCTGTTTACTAAGATGCACTATCGTTGTTAGTGCGCACTAAAATTAGCACACGCTAAATGCTAGAGACGCTCATATATTCCTATGGGCATCTGTAGCATTTAGCGTGTACTAATTTTTAGTGCGCACTAAAAATGCTAGTGCACCTCTAGCGTGGCTTAGTAAACAGGCCCTAAGTGGTGGAATGCACTTTCTTTGAATGCATTAACTCAGTTTAAGATGTTTAGAAAAGCTCTTAAAACACATCTTTCCCCATTATTTAATAAGGGGTCCTTTTACTAAGGTGCATAGGCACCTATGCGTGTGCAAGATGGGTCAAATTAGAACTACTGCCCAGATACCGTGTGCCCCGGGCGGTAATTCTAATTTTGATGTGCATCCAAAATGCACGGCAGAAAGTAATTTCTATTTTATGCCATGTGGCAGTAATCGCAGGGTATGTGCGCTGACAATTATTACCAGGTTAATGTGTAATATGGTATGGTCTCAGGCCCAAAATGGATGCGCACTGATTTTTATTTTGCCACACATCCATTTTTTTAAAAAAAGGCCTTTTTTTGCAGTTGTTCTGAAAAATGGATCTGCGCACATCCAATACAAGTGCCTACACCAGCGCAGGCCATTTTTCGGCCCCTAATTGTTGATATACACTGCCAAGTTTATTTCTTATTGTAAACTGCATGGCGCTCTAATGAGACTTTGTGGGGTATAATGTAAATATAAATGCAAATATCCTACAATAAATCAGCCTGCAGTGGTCAGAGCTTTTAAAAACACTGAGCACTGTAGGCTCAATATCAAGCAGAATGTTTATAAGATATGAAATAGCCTATATAATATATCATTATCTCTTTTCTTTTTTTAAACTTTATTTATTAGCTTTTAACAAACATAATATATCATTTATGAGTGTTAATACACAAAAAGAAAAAAAATTATTCAAAATATTGAAATACAACAAATTCCTCAATATCCTCTTGCTATCGACCACAATCTCTAGGTAAATGATCCAAGAAAAGGAAAAAGAAATTCTTACTTACAATTTAAGCACACAAAACAATTAATCAAAAGAAACATCTATCTCAGGTGGTTCCCTCTAGCCTGCTCTTACAGTGTTACATATGGGATTTAGACTTGTATTCTAATCTCTTCTTTGCTTATTAAAAATTCTTCCAGCTGTTTTGGGTCGAAGAATTGGTATTGTTTAGATTGAAATTTCACTCTACAAATACAGGGAAATCTCAGGAGAAAGTCGGCTCCCACTGCTGTCTGCTACTGTTCTAGAATGCAGCGGTAGGAACCTCTTACATCTCCTCTGTGTTTCCCTGGAGAGGTCTGGAAAAACTCTTATCTTGGACCCCAAAAAGTCTGAATCCAGGTGCCTTAAAGAAAGTTTAAGTACTGCATCATCATTATCTCTTTTCTATGGTATGATGTTTAATGTCATGCTAGCTTTTTTCCACAGAACTACTACAATTTCCTGGCCTTTTTTCATGCAATGGAGGAGATCAACAACAGCTCCAAGCTCTTACCCAACCTCACTCTGGGGTTCCTTCTTCATGAGTCTTATGCCAATCCCAGACTAACACTTCAGGCTGCCATGAAAATATTTTCAGGAATGGAAACCTGGAGCCCTAATTATAGCTGTAAGTCATCTGGTACATTGGCTGCAATCATTGAAGGCCTTACAGCTGAGGAATCAATTCACATGTCCAGCGTATTCAGTGTATACCACTACCCGCAGGTAACGTGAATCTCAGTTTTATTTTTCATGCTCAATCCTATTTTTTAAATTGATATTTCTTTGCATTACAAAGGGCATGACCAAAAAGGCCATGGCAAGGCAGAGATTTTAACCTCAAGATGTCCTCAGCTGGGCTCGGTGACACTCCTGCCCTGGTAAGTGCCCGCCAGTAAACAAAAGATAGTCTGGTGCTGCTTCCACTCAACCTACAGCAGGACAGAGATTTTAACCTATGTCTGGGTGGGTTGGGGGGATCAGAGACTTGGATCAAGAGAGTTTAAAATGGGATTGGTGGGAGGGAGTCGGGAAACTTTAAAGAAAGATTCATGGCTGCATTTCTTGCTCCTCTTGAAGTAGTGGTACTGCAGCCATGCCGTAGACAGTGATAAGAGTTAGCACACGGTACTGACCTGTATGCTAGATGTCATGGACAGCTATGTCTCTGCTCCACCCTGTCATATCTACTATGCAGCACTGAGCAGCTAGTGTGGATATTTGCCACATTGGATGTTTTAATTAGCATTAAAGGTTAGCATGGTGGTAAAACCCAGGTTAGCTGCTTAAGATACATAGAGGGGCATTTTCAAAAGAAATGTCTGTGTGAATTTGGACGTTTTACAAAGACGCCCAAATTCCAAGGTGGGGAGAAGGTCATTTTCAAAAAAGATGGACGTTCATCTTTTGTGTTTGAAAATACCATGGGTGTCCTTTGATTTGGACGTTTTACGATTTGGACGTCTTTGATTTTCGGCCATTTTTGAACACAAAAATGTCCATGTCTAAAACGTCCAAAGTCAAGCCATTTGGATGTGGGAGGAGCCAGCATTTTTAGTAGACTGGTCCCCCTGATATGCCAGAACAGCAATCGGGCACCCTAGGGGGCAGTGGACTTCATAAAATGCTCCCAGGTACACGGCTCCCTTACCTTGTGTGCTGAGCCCCCCAAACCCACTACCCCCAACTGCACACCACTACCATAGCCCTTAAGGGTTAAGGGGGGCACCTATATGTGGGTACAGTGGGTTTCTGGTGGGTTTTGGAGAGCTCGCTGTTTTCTTCAGAAGTGTAACAGGTATGGGCCTGGGTCCACCTGTGTGCAGTGCACTGCACCTACTACTAAACTACTCCAAGGACCTACATGCGCTGTAATGGACCTGAGTATGACTTCTGAAGCTGGCATAGAGGCTGGAAAATAATGTTCTTCATCACAATTTTTGGGGTTGGGAGAGAGTTTGTGACCACTGAGGGAGTAAGGGGAGGTCATCCTCAATTCCCTCCAGTGGTCATCTGCTCATTTGGGGCACCTTTTTGTGCCTTATTCGTAATAAACACAGGTCTATCTGAAAACGTCCAAGTTTTAGTCCTGGACGTCTTTGCTTTGTTCCATTATGGCTCAAAGATGTCCAAGTCTTAGGAATGCCCAAGTCCCGTCTTAAACATGCCTCCAATATGCCCCCTTGAGATTTGGACGTCCTTGCGACGGACTTCTGAAAAAGATGTCCAAAATGTGGTTTCGATTATACCGATTTGCACGTCTCTGTGAAATAGATGTCCAAATTCCAAGTTGTCACTTTTTGGACGTCCATCTCTTTCGAAAATGAGCCTGATAGTAAACATACCCTACCTCTTCAACAAAGCATACCACAATGATCAATAACTGCTAATGTAACACTTCTCACTTATCTATACTTGGAATTGTTACCTCTCATATTTGCTTATTTCATCTTACTATGCATAACCTGTTCTCTATGCAATACTACTGTTATCTAATCTGGTAAGGCAAATGCCTTAACGATACATTGTAAGCCACATTGAGCCTGCAAATAAGTGGGAAAATGTGGGATACAAATGCAATAAATAATTATAATTATAATTATAATGAAAGATGTATGGAAATTAATAAAAATAATTTACATATTAATGATTATTGCATGACCTTCGCAATATAGATGTTCGAAGCCTCTTCATTCATCTACCCTGTGATCTGTGGAATCCCCAGACTAATGTATCTACTATCTACTTGCTCCTCAGGCCCATCTATGATAATGGAGTAGATCAACTTTTATGTTTTCACGGTGGCTGTACTTGTATTTGGTGAAGATGGTGTCTTAAAATTTGGGACCCCACTGCTGACATAAGAATTTGAACCCTGATATATGGATACTGTTGGCTTTCTTGTTCTGTGTAGTAAAGATGTACTATGTATTTACTCCCAGTGGTTTCTTGGTTTATTAGCTTTTGATTGTGTTTAGTTTATTCGAGATTTAATATACCGCTTTGTCAGAAGGATCATAGTGGTATTCAATAAAATTAACATAAGTAAAAGCAAAGAACTCCCATAATCAACAGGAAAGAAATAAACATTTATTCGTCATACACACAGAAAATCTCCAGACAATGAGACCTAAGGATTGGCCAACAAAGGCACCGAAAAATGTAAGCCTTTAAACTGGCTTTAAACCTTTTCACTCTTCCTTCAGCTCGGATGAGAGGTAGTTGATTTCAAAAATAAGGGGCTAAATTTTTAAAAAATTTAAAAAGCAGAATGCGGAGTAGAGACTCAACAAGCTTGAGAGGAATGTGGGATAATAATACAAAAGTCAGCAAGGGAACAAAAAGGTCTGTTAGGAACATAAGAGGAAGCCAATGCTTCAAGATAACTAGGAACCTATTTGTAATAGACCCTATCACATAGAAACAAGATCTTAAAATCGATAAGATATTTAATTGGTATAAGTCTGGCCACCAGAGTTGTATTTCATTGAGAAAAGTTCCTCCTCTTCTCTGAATCAGATTGTAGCAGATTCGATCTACCTCTCTTTTAAGGGTGAGATGGCTCAATGCAAAGTTATTTGTGTTGCCATAAAAGAACCTCTAAGACTTTTGCATAGTTCTCCATAGATTATTGATTAGAGGGATACATATTTTCTCAAGATGCAACTTCTGAATTCCATTTCTTTTGCCTTTTGTAAACGTCTTTGTGAAAAGTACTCTGTGTCTGTGAACAGGTGAAATGTTGTTTCTTTTGCTGTGCAACACCTCAGGAAGTACCTAGACCTGCAGTGGCGTACCTAGAGTAGTTGACACCCAGGGCAGGTCATTTTTTAACACCCCCCCCCCCCAAATCCAGTACTAGGCATACCGAGAATACAAAACACTCAGGACCTATAGAGCAATTCTACCATACCATAAGCAGTAATTTCTACGAGTCATACAAGGAAAAGGAAAGCATCTTAAACACTACAGTGAACACTAGAATATCAATTCACCTATTGTAAAACGAAAACAGACAGATCGTCGATCCTGCACAGTCAATGCCAACCGAAAGCCATGTCTTTTTCACAAACACAGATACACCCTAATCCACTATAGAATAAGTAATCATAAACTTTCTATTTAGACAAAAATTAAACTGAATCCCCGATGCCAGACTCTGCATACAATGCAACACCACAGAAACAGAAAATGTCCCCTAGTACTGTGCAAAATATAAAGACAGCAGATGTAAATTTGAAAAAACTAACAAATACCAATCACCACTTTACAAATTAACAAATAGAAATAAAACAAATACAGAAAATAAAATAATAACATTTTACTGGCCAAAATCTCCTTCCTCAGGTCAGTACAGTATAGTGCTGTTACAGTATCTTATCCTGACCTGAGGAAGGGGGTTTTGTTCTCTGAAAGTTAAGTCAAAATGTATTAAAATTAGTCCAATAAAAAGATTACCTTATTTACATGTTCTATTTATAAACAACACAGCTACAATACTATATCCTAAAGCAAAATAATAAAAATATATATTTACAGTTTGTTGTCTCTGGTTTCTGCTTTTCTCATATTCTTTTCACTGTCTTCCTTCTATCCAGGATCTGTCTTTGCTTTCTCTCTGCCATCCAGTGTCTGCCCTCTCTAATGTCCCTTCCATCCACTGTCTGCCCTCTCTCTCCCTTCCATCCACCATTTGCCCCAGTCTGTCCTCTTTCTCTCTCCCCCTTCCACCCACCATCTGCCCTTTCTCTCTGCCCCTTCAATCCATCTGTCCTCCCTCTCCCATCCATCCAGGGTCTGCCCTCCCTCACGCTCCCCACTTCCATCCAGGGTCTGCTGTCCCCTCTCTCTGCCCCCCCTTTTCAGCCCCCAGTTCCACCTGCCCCTAGTTCCAGCCCCAGCCCACATCTCCCACCTGCCCCCCTTTTCAGCCCCACTATCCCACCAGTCCCCAGCCCTTTTCTCCCATCAGTCCTGAGCTTCAGCCCCCAGCCACTTCTCCCTGTCCCCTTTTCAGCCCCCAGTTTCAGCCCCTGCCCCGTTTCAGCCCACAGTTCCAGCACTAGCCCCCTTATCCCAAATACCCTCCTTTTCAGCCCCCAGTTCCAGCCCCCTTCATCCAACACATGCTTTGCATCCCCCCTTTTCAGCCCCAGACCCATTCTCCCACCTGCCCCAGGCATGGACCCATTCTCCCTCCTGCCCCCTTGTCAGACCCCAGTTCCAGCTTCAGACCTCTTCTCCCCTCTGAGCACCCCCATGCCTCCCCAGTTCCCTTCTCCCCTCTGCGAACCCCTCTGAGCTCCCCCACCCCTCCCCAGTTCCCTTCTCCCCTCTGTGAACCCCTCTGAGCTCCCCCACCCCTCCCCAATTCCCTTCTTCCCTCTGCGAACCCCTCTGAGCTCCCCCACCCATCCCCAAATTCCCTTCTCCCCTCTGCGAACCCCTCTCAGCTCCCCCACACCTCCCCAGTTCCCTTCTCCCTTCTGAGAACCCCTTTCAGCTCCCCCCACCCCTCCCCAATTCCCTTCTCCCCCCTGAGCTCCCCCACCTCCTCCCATCTGAGCCCCCACCCCTCCCCAGTTCCCTTCTCCCTTCTGAGAACCCCTCTCAGCTCCCCCAGACCCATTCTCCCACCTGCCCCAGGCATGGACCCATTCTCCCTCCTGCCCCCTTGTCAGACCCCAGTTCCAGCTTTAGACCCCTTCTCCCCTCTGAGCACCCCCACCCCTCCCCAATCCCCTTCTCCCCTCTGAGCACCCCTCTCAGCTCCCCCACCCCTCCCCAGTTCCCTTCTCCCTTCTGAGAACCCCTCTCAGCTCCCCCCACCCCTCCCCAATTCCCTTCTCCCCCCTGAGCTCCCCCACCTCCTTCTCCCATCTGAGCCCCCCCCCCCCTCCGTGGAGAGCGACAGAGCCCTCTTCTCCTGCCACCACCCTGCGTTTTGTTTTTAATCCATGCAGCAACGCAGGCAGCGCCTCGTGTCTGCCCTGCTGTGTGCTTTGAAAAAAGAAAATCGCTTCGCTGGCGTCGGGCCGGCCTTCTCTCGCTATGTCTCGCCCTCGAGGAAATAGGAAGTTACCTCAAAAGTGGGCAGGACATAGCGAGAGAAGGCCGGCCCGACGCCAGCGAAGCGATTTTCTTTTTTCAAAGCACACAGCAGGGCAGACACAAGGCGCTGCCTGCGTCCCTCGCTGAATGGATTTTTTTTTTTAAAACGCAGGGTGGTGGCAGGAGACGGGGGAGCACCCCCCCCACCCGCCGACACCCGGGGCAGACCGCCCCCACCGCCCCCCCCTCGGTACGCCACTGTAGACCTGTAAAGATTCATCTGCAATGTAACTAGCAGTATTCAAGCTTTGAAAAAAGTATGAAAATTCACCTACTGCTGCTTTAATGCCATTTCATGTAAAGTGATTTTATAATCTCTCACTTTTAATCATCTACCCTTCTGTGCAAAATACTGTTTTAAACATAGTCCTTTTTTTTGCGCTGGTACAGCATACCGGCATCTTTTTTGTAGGTCCCCTCCCCGACCCAGTCCCCACCTGCCTACCAGCTCCATGCCGACGACCCTCTTGTCCTGCCACCCGGCACCGTGACCCAGCCTTTAAAAAAATCTCCGAAGTGGTGGAGCGGTGCCTCGCGTCTGCCTGTAAAAGAAGAAAAATCGCCTTGTCGGTCGGTCGGGCCTTCCCTCACTGTGTCCCGCCCTCTGATGTAACTTCCTATTTCCGCAAGGGCGGAACACAGTGAGGCCAGCCGATGAGGCGATTTTTCTTCTTTTAGGCTGGGTCACGGTGCCGGGTGGCAGGAGAAGAGGGTCGTCGGCATGGAGCTGGTAGGCAGGTGGGGACTGGGTCAGGGAGGGGGGCTCAGATGGGTATGGGTGGCTGAAGGGAGGGGGAGCAGGGAAACGAGGAGAATCGCTGGATATGGGTGGAGGACAGGGGGGGTTGCTGGACATAGGTGGATGGCAGGGGGGATGGGGGTTGCTGGACATGGGTGGAGGGCAGGGGGGACAGGAGGGTCGCTGGACATGGGTGGATGGCAGGGGGAAGAGAGAATTGCTGGACATGGATGGATGGCAGGGGGAAGAGAGAATCGCTGGACATGGGTGGAGGGCAGGGGTACAGGGGGGTTGCTGGACATGGGTGGCGGGCAGGGGGGACAAGAGAATCACTGGACATGGGTGGAGGGCAGGGGGGATGGGGGTTGCTGGACATGGGTGGATGGCAGGGGGGACGGGGGGGTTGCTGGACATGGGTATGGCAGGGGGAAGAGAGAATCGCTGAACATGGGTGAATGGCTGGGGGGATGGGGGGTGGATGGCAGGGGGGATGGGGAGGTCGCTGGACATGGGTGGATGGCAAGGGGGACAGGGGGGGTTGCTGGACATGGGTGGATGGAGGAGAGGGAAGGGAGAGAGAAGAAATGCTGGACATGGATGGAGGCGAGGGAAGAGTGAGGAAGGAGATGAGGGAAAAGGAAGAGAGGAGAAAAACTGCACATGGATGTAGAAAATAGGCCAAAGCTGGATCCACTGGACAGTCAAATCTGCGGAGGACCCAGCTTTTACATACGGATGTAGGGCAAGAAAGGAAGAAAGTAAAGAAATAAATGGAAAGGAAGCCCTGGAAATGGAGTTAGGAGGACAGATAGCAGCATGATCAGAAAAACAAAGTCACCAGACAACAAAGGTAGAAAAAAATCATTTTATTTTCATTTTAGTGTCTGGAATATGTCCAATTTGAGAATTTACATCTGCTGTCTTATTTTGCACTGGGTATACTGGAGCTGTAACAGCTTACAGAAATTATTTATAATGAAAAAAAATCACGTTATTTTTTTTCTCCTATACTAGTATAATATTTTCAATGATGTCTGTTTATATGCGCTATGGCTGGTATAAGGGGTGTGGTAAATGTGGGTGTGGCTATAATAGGGGTGGAGTCATATGTGGTGACTCCACCCACAATGAGTACCGGCACCTTTTTTCTACAAAAAAAAGCACTGTTTAAACATATTATTTGAGATGTCTGGTGCACAATGTCAAGGTGTTGATGCACAAATAACCCTTTTCAACAGATCAGTTTCATCTCACAGAATTTGTTTATGAGTGACACTATTAAGTTTCCTTATTTCTACCGGAGTGTCCCCAGTGAGCTGCACCTCTGTGCTGCAATAGTCAAGTTACTGAAACATTTTGGCTGGAATTGGATTGGTATCGTTACATGTTATGAAGACAATAGCCTTAGGGCTGTCCAGATTCTGAAAGAAGGGATTGAGCAGAATGGAGGCTGCATTGAATTTGTGGAAATCTTCAAGCGTGACAGTGTCAGACCAACTGATTTCTCCCAATTTTATAAAAGAATCCATGAGTCATCAACTAGTGTGATCATTCTCTATTGTAGCAGGGATTATGTCTGGAACCTATTTAAGAATGTAGGTTATGTAATTATAACAAAAAAAGTCTGGATCACCACATATGAGCAGGACTTTGCCTCGAGTTATCCATTGGGCTGGAGTGTGAAGAACAACACCTTGGCATTCACAGTTGCAAACAAGAATATTCCACATTTTTCAAAATTTGTCCGTGAGGTGAATCCATTCCTACTTCCAAATGATTCTTACACATGGTCATGGTGGATGAGCCTGTGTGACAGCCAGTGCCCAAAGAGCATTAGAAGAACTTGCATCACTAATGAAACATTAGTCTTTAAACCACCTTGTGACACCAAATACTTAGGAAGCAGCTATAGTGTGTACAATGCTGTGTACACCCTGGCACACGCACTACATGACATGATCACATCTGGTTTTGGAAATGACACTATGTGGAGTGGAGAAAGTAGATTTTTGGATTATTTACCCTGGAAGGTAAGATATTTTGTGAGAAAACTGATCGCGATAAAATGAGTGATATATACCAGCATAGTGTGGAAGGGAAGGCTTAATGAGAGCAGGAGAAAGAGAAGCCAGGGTGCTGTGGAGAGATTATGCAGTAAATTCAATAATATAGATGCTAACATTTATGTGTCAGATATATGCATAAATTATTAGAATATTGACGTGTGTGTATGTGCACATATACCCCTGGATTCTATATTTATTTATTCATGACACCAAACACTCACCACACCACTCGCAGATAATAACATGATACCCATACTGTATAACTACCAAAGACCAAGCAGATACACCACACCTCACCTCACCACACTGACAACAACCAAAATGAAAGAAAAACACAAACTAACGAACACTCAAAACAAAAGGGAAAGAAAGGTTCAAAAAAACCCTCACAAACTATGAAACGACAACTGACAAAACTCCACATAACACTGGACTCAAAAGATCCATACGACAAAATACAAGTAGGCTACGTTAATGCCAGATCTGTAGTAAACAAGACATCAATAGTAACAGACTGGATTACATCAGAAAAACTAGACCTACTCTTCATCACTGAAACCTGGATCCATAATCAAGAAGTCCCAATCATACTAAAGCTATGCCCTCCAGGATATAAAATCACTCACTGGACCAGAAAGGAAAAGAGAGGCGGAGGCATAGCGCTCATATACCAATCCCACTTCACCATCAAAACCACAGGCGAATCCATAACAACTCAACTCGAAATAGCCTCAATCAGAATCCAACATAAAACCCTGCTCGACCATCTAAAACGTGTCCTGTTCTACAGACCACCATGCAATTGGAAGGAAAGCCAGCCAAACTTCATGGACTTCATTTCAAATACTTGCTTTTCCAACTCCAATATACTAGTATTAGGAGACATCAACCTCCATCTAGAAGACCCAGACTCTATCAATGCACTTGACTGCAAGGACTTCCTTCACTCATGTGCACCAGTGGCGTAGCCAGACTGCCAATTTTGGGTGGGCCTGAACCCAAAGTGGGTGGGCACAAAATTTTCTCTGTAGCCCCCCCCCCCCCCCCCCCCCCAGCAAAATTTAGTCACACTCAGATGCATTTGTCACACAGGGTAAAGTGCTGCTTTTCAGTGCATCCGATTTCAGACAATTTATTTAATAGCCTAATCCTTTTCAGTGAGCTTTCAGAGACCAAAACCTCCTGCCTCAGGTCAGTATAATGCTGTTACGGTATCCTCTCCTGACCTAAGGAAGGAAGTATTGGTCTCTGAAACTTTATTAACACCATATTACTTTATCCTAAATTAAAAATAAAATTATTTTCTTTACCTTTGTTGTATGGCCATTTACTTTTTCTCATTGTGTTGCTCCCAGTCTCTAGATTCTGCTTTCCTTCGTTTTTGCTTAACTCTTCTGCCAGGGTTTCCTGGCCATTTGTCATTTTTCTCTCCTTTTTCTTTGCTTTCTTCAATATTTTTCTGCCTCTCTCTGTGTCCAGATTTAATTCATTCTTACTACCATTCTTTAATTTCCTTCATCTACTTATGGCTTTTCATCTTTTTCTCACCCTTGTTCTCCCCATGCCCTTTCCTCTTATTCTCCAATCTTTCACTACTCCCCCTTTCCATGCAGTAGCTCTCCTCTTTCTCTCCCCATCCTTCCAGTGTCTCCCCTCTCTCTCCCCATCCTTCCAATAGTCTCCCCTCTTTCTTTCTGCATCCTTCCATCCAGTGTCACCTCTTTCTCCCTACCCTTCCATCCAGCGTCTTCCCTCTTTCTCTCCCCATCCTTCTACCCATCTACCCTCTCTCCTGATCCTTCCATCTGTCTCTCTCCCTCCTTCTAACCAGTGTCTATCTCTCTACCCTTTTCTGTTCAATGTCCCTTCTCTCTCCACATCCTTCCAGTCTCTCCCCTTTCTCTCTGCATCCTTTCATCCAGTGTCTCTCTCCCCATCCATCCATTTTCCCTCTTTCTCTGCCATCCTTCCATCTGTTTTCCCTCTTTCTCTGCCATCCTTCCATCTTCTTCCATCTCTGTACCTCTATCTTCCTCCATGTTTAGTATCTCCTTTTCTCTGTGTCCCTATATTACTCTGTCCATCTTCTTCCCTCTCTTTGTCCCCAGTGCCAATATATCTCTACCCTCTCTGACCCTACCCCATCCAGCTTCTCTCCCTCTCACTCCCTCCTCTTTCCAGCATCTGGTTTGGTTGCTTGATTTCCTGCCTCCCTCCCTCAAGCTGTAGGTTTAATATTCCCCTTTCCTTCATCTCCTTGGTCTGGTATCTCTGTTTCCCTTCCCTCCCTCCTTGTGCTGTACCAGCAGTTCTCTCCCTTCCCTCCAGTTCTCCTCCCATGTCCAGCAGCTCTCTCCCTTCCATCCAGACCCCCTCCTCCTCTTCCTCCCACAGCTCTCTCCCTTCCACCCAGATCCCTTCCTCCTCTTCCTTCAGCAGCTCTCTCCCTTCCATCGTCCCCTCCTTCTCTTCCTCCCATGTCTAGCAGCTCTTTCCCTTCCCTCCAGTCCCTTCCTCCTCTTCCTCCCTTGTCCAGCAGCTCTCCAACCCCTTCCTCCTCTCCCTCCCATGTCCAGCAGCTCTCTCCCTTCCATCCAGTCCCCTCCTCCTGTTCCTCCCATGTCCAGAAGCTCTCCCCCTTTCCTCCAGTCCCTTCTTCCTCTTCCTAGCTTGTCCAGCAGCTCTCCAGCCCCTTCCTCCTCTCCCTCCCATGTCCAGCAGCTCTCTCCCTTCCATTCAGTTCCCTCCTCCCCTTCCTTCAGCAGCTCTCTCCCTTCCATCGTCCCCTCCTTCTCTTCCTCCCATGTCCAGCAGCTCTCTCCCTTCCCTCCAGTCCCTTCCTCCTCTTCCTCCCTTGTCCAGCAGCTCTCCAGCCCCTTCCTCCTCTCCCTCCCATGTCCAGCAGCTCTCTCCCTTCCCTCCCTCTTCCAGAAGCTTTCCAGCCCCTTCCTCCCATGTCCAGCAGCTCTCCCTTCTATCCTGATCCCCTCCTCCTTTTCCTCCCACCTCCAGCAGCTCTCTTCCTTCCCAGTTCCCTCTAATCCCCTTCCTCCTACAAGTCTGACTCTGTCCCTGGCAAAAGTATCCCTCCCCCCTCCCCCCTCCCCCCCAACCAACCAACCACAAATCCAGCACTTACTCTTCCAGTCCCGCCATCCAAATCCTTCATCGCTGTCGCTGCCTTTTCTCCCGCAGCTTCCGGGAGGCAGCGATCAGCGTTACCTGTCAGTGCCTACCCTGAAATTGTGCTTCTCTTCTCCCCAAGCTTCGCCCCACTCCTTTCTTCGCTCGTCGTGCTGCGCTGCTATTCAAACAGGCAGCTCCGCTCCTCTCTGCCGCGTCTATCCGGCCCTCTGATGCACTTCCTGTTTAGTAGGGCCGGATAGATGCGGCAGAGAGGAGCGGAGCTGCCTGTTTGAATAGCAGCGCAGCGCGATGAGCGAAGAAAGGAGCGGGGCAAAGCCTGGGGAGAAGAGAAGCACAATTTCAGGGCAGGCACTGACAGGTAACGCTGATCGCTGCCTCCCGGAAGCCGCGGGAGAAAGGCAGCGACAGCGATGAAGGATTTGGATGGGTGGGCCTGGAGGGAAAGTGGGTGGGCCTGGGCCCGTCCAGGCCCACCCATGGCTACGCCCCTGATGTGCACTTAAATGGCTGCACATGCAAACAACCCATGTGAAAGGGCACACACTCAACCTCATCTCACAGAAACTGTCTAAGGACCAAAACCTAATAATAACAGAAACTAAATGGACAGAAACACCATGGACTGACCACTACAAACTAAACTTAGCCCTGAAATGGCGGAAAAAGGGTTCCATCCACAAACGAGAACATACAACCTATACCACAAGAGGCCAAATAGATGCGGAAACTTTCTAGAAACAGGTATACAATAATGATTGGACAGCACAAACGGACTCCACACACTACCTCTCAAAATGGGATATAAGATGTAGACACATGTTAGACAAAATAGCAATCTTACGAACACGAACCTCAAGCAGACACAATTCGATACCATGGTTCAATGAGGAACTGAAACAAAAACACAATCAAGGAAAATGGAACATGCATGGAAACTAATACAAAGAAAATACAAATACGCAATAAAACAGACCAAAAGATCATACTACAAAACTAAAATAGGGCCGGAATACAAAGACACGAAAAAACTATATCATATCGTGAACAAATTACTAGACATAAAACCGGTCACCACAACCAATACTGACACCCCATCTGCAGACAACCTTGCTAAATACTTCAACGAAAAAATTGTAAATCTATGCAAAACTCTGCCTCAGGACAATACAGACATCGAAACCTTCATCAGTGAACTGGACCCACCCCCTGGTAAATACCCAGTGGACCCAATTTGGACAAAATTCGCTCTCCTCACCGCCGACACAGTTACCCAGGCGATCAAGAGGTACTCCAACAGCCACTGTCAACTGGATACCTGTCCCAGTTACCTAATAAAATCTCTCCCCCATCACTTCATAACAGATCTCACATCCCATTTAAACTTTATGCTTCAACAAGGAATCTTCCCTAAAGAAAAAGGCAACATCCTACTAACCCCAATACCAAAAGACACCAAGAAAAAAACAAATGACATCACCAACTATCGTCCAGTAGCATCCATCCCACTTTGTAGTCAAACTAATGGAAGGCTTGGTAACCAACCAACTTAATGAGTTCATAGACAAATTCACAATACTACACGAATCATAATCAGGATTCCGCCCCTTACACAGCACCGAAACAGTACTACTTACCCTCTTAACTAAATTCAGGCAGGAAATAGCAATAGGTAAAAGCATACTTCTACTACAATTTGACGTGTCCAGTGCATTCAACATGGTCAATCATAATATACTACTAAGACTCCTAGACTACTTCGGAATCAGTGGAAACATACTCAAATGGATCAAGGGCTTCCTAACCACTAGAACCTATCAAGTGAAAGCTAGCACAAACATATCATCACCTTGGCAACCAGACTGTGGAGTACCGCAAGGATCACCACTATTACCGATCCTTTTCAACCTCATGATGACCCCACTAGCCAGCCAAGACCTTAACCCATTCATATATGCTGATGACATCACAATATATATCCCTTACAAATATGACCTGGCAGAAATCACCAATGAAATCAAGCTCAGTTTGAACATCATGAACTCATGGACAAACGCATTCCAACTAAAACTCAACACAGAAAAAACACACTGTCTCATAATCTCATCCCAATATAACACATATAAACTCACAAACATAAATACCCCAGGTTACACTCTTCCTATCGCAAACAGTCTGAAAATCCTCTGAGTAACTATCGACCGAAATCTCTCCCTAGAGAATCAAGCAAAATCCACCATAAAGAAAATATTCCACTCAATGTGGAAACTTAAACGTGTGAACCCATTCTTCCCGAGGGAAATATTTTGCAACTTGATACAATCAATGGTACTTCGCCATGCAGATTACTGCAACGGAATCTACGCGGGCTGTAAAGAACAAATTATAAAGAAACTCCAGACCACTCAAAACACAGCAGCCAGGCTTATATTTGGAAAATCGCGTTTTGAAAGTACCAGACCCCTCCGAGAAAAACTGCACTGGCTCCCAATCAAAGAACGTATTGCTTTCAAAATCTACTCCCTGGTCCATAAAATTATCTACGGCGAAGCCCCAGGATACATGATAGACCTGCCAACCAGAAACACAACAAGATCTGCTCGAACATATCTTAATCTCCACTACCCAAACAACAAAGGACTTAAATACAAAACAACATATGCATCCAGCTTCTCCTATTTAAGCGCACAACTATGGAACTCACTGCCAAAAACAGTAAAAACAATGTCTGACCACCTAAAGATCCAGAAAAAAACTAAAACCAAACCTGTTCCAAAAGGCATACCCCACTGACCCAACATAATAACCGGAGTACCTGCTACACAACACCAAGAACGTACATAAGTAATGCCACACTGGGAAAAGACCAAGGGTCCATCGAGCCCAGCATCCTGTCCACGACAGTGGCCAATCCAGGCCAAGGGCCCCAACTCCCCCTCTTCCTACCTAATGTTTCCCCAATGTATCTACCATATATGAACCAAATTCTACCACAATCACACTTTGTACTTGTGCACACTTTGTATTTGTTCAGACTGGAACCGGCGAACGCCGCTACGGTACTATGTAAGCCACATTGAGCCTGCAAAAAGGTGGGAAAATGTGGGATACAAATGTAACAAATAAATAAATACCCCACATTAGCCTGAAATAGACTCAAGTTCAATGTGGCTTACAAACAAACAATAAAGTGGTTAAAACATAATAATATACATAATATAACACAAATTACAATAACTTCAAGAAGCAAATTAATACATGTGCAGTAAGTAACCAGGGATTTAGACTATCTCAAGGACAAACAAATAATTAAGGGTGGATAGGTGAAAGCATAATTAGGCAGGACTAAATGGAAAACGAGATTAAGAAAAAGGTGTTGGTAAAATTCAAATACAGTTCTTTGTATTCAGAAAGGCCAGACTTGAAGAAATATGTTTTTAGAAGTCTTCTAAAAGTTTGGTAGTCATCTGTAAACTTGATTTGATTTAGGAAGAGAATTCCAAATTTTGGTGTCTTGATAGGACAAATTAGCAGAGTGAATTGTTTTATATGTCACATTCTTGAAGATAGGGAAATGTAAGACAAGATATTCTCTAGTGCTCAGTGTCAATTTTTTGGGTGCTCAATTTTTTGAACCATTTCTAGAAATGCCCCCATAATGTTTGCAACTGCCTATATTCTTTATTTTCAATTTTTCCAATGCAATTCAGAAAATCAAGAATAAGAAAATCCAGCATATACAAGGAAAAATTTTTTTAAAAGTACCTGCCTATATTCTGCCTAAATTCTGTTCTGCAACTCTGTTTAGCTTGCAGGTGGACATACAAAGCGCAGAGTCTGGGTGGCGTGCTCTTAGGCACAGAACTTAGAGCTACTATGTTATGTGTTTGTCTCCTGCAACAACTATTTATATAGCTGTAGGGCTGATTCTCGTACCTAAGCACATACACACATATACACCTAGTTAAGTTACTATTCTATACAGAAAAGCAGGTGCCTACATTTCTTTCTATAATAGATGCAAACTAGCTGCCATGTTCTACAATAGCCTCAAAGTCCCCACGGTCACAGAACTGTTCAGCCTTCACCACAAGAGAAACTGAGGGTGACAGTTCAAAAGTTCTCCTAAATTTAGCTATGCAGGTGCCGGCACTAAGTATCAGCCGACACCCTCATAACCCTCAATACGATCATTTAGCCCATTCAAACCCCTTCCCACCCCCCACCCCCAAAACAGACCCTCTCATTCTGATCCCCCTCTCCCCAGCCCACAACATCAAGATCACCCTCCTACCCCACCCCAACTACCCTGGTCACCCCCAGGCCTATCTTCAATCCCTTCTGGTCCAATGGGGGCAAGAGTAAACCCCATTTTCTCTTGCCCCTAACAGCTGTTTTATTACCAGTAGGACCACAAGGAATCTGTGAGAGGTCATGCCATTTTGATGATTCAGTTGCTAGGGTCAGGAGTGAGCGGGGTTTACTCCTACCCCCCTGCACAACTAGGGCCTATATTATGACTAGGGGGGTTAGTGTGGAGTGGGAGGGGATCTTCAGGTCACAGGCTAGGGGAGAGAGAAATTGAAAGGAGGGGGATGTTTCAAGGATAGGAGGGGATTTTGTGACATCCTTGATCCTTTGATAGGCTTTATGGCTGTAGATATCACATAGCATAATTGATCTTTTGTTGGGGAAAGCCATAGCTGCAGCACTGCTGTTGTATGTGGAGATTGACTCAAACAGCTCTAAAAATGTACCACATATAATATTTCTGAAAGGGGAAGAAAAGCCTCAAAGAGCTCCAAGTAACTTCACTTATAGAGCTATGGTGATCATTGAATGATCTGCTCTGGATACCCTTGCACCATCCATCTCCCGTCCCACAAGGCGTACTAATCCCCAGCCCTGGCTGACCCCCTGCATCCAATACCTTCGCTCCTGCGCCCGATCTGTAGAACGCCTCTGGAGGAAATCTCGCACCCATACCAACTTCATTCATTACAAATTCATGCTATCCACCTTCCAGTCCTCCCTATTCCTTGCCAAACAGGACTATTACACCCAATTAACAAATTCCCTCAGCTCCAACCCTCGTCGTCTCTTCGCCACCCTTAACTCCCTCCTTAAAGTGCCCTCTGCTCCTACCCCCCCTCACTCTCTCCTCAAACTCTGGCTGACTACTTCCGCGATAAGGTACAAAAGATCAACCTCGAATTTACTACCAAACCACCTCCTCCTCCTCACCCTCTAACCCACTCCCTCAACCAACCAACCCAGGCCTCCTTTTCCTCTTTCGCTAATATCACCGAAGAGGAAACCGCCCACCTTCTTTCCACCTCGAAATGCACCACCTGTTCCTCTGACCCGATCCCCACCAACTTACTTAACACCACCTCTCCTACTGTCACCCCCTCCATCTGTCATATCCTCAACCTCTCTCTCTCCACTGCAACCGTCCCGGACACCTTCAAGCATGCTGTAGTCACACCTCTCCTCAAAAAACCTTCACTTGACCCTACCTGCCCCTCCAACTATCGCCCCATCTCCCTCCTACCCTTCCTTTCCAATATACTTGAACGTGCCGTTCACAGCCGCTGCCTCGATTTTCTCTCCTCTCATGCCATCCTCGATCCGCTTCAATCTGGTTTTCGCCCTCTACACTCAACTGAAACGGCACTCACCAAAGTCTGTAATGACCTGTTCCTTGCCAGATCCAAAGGTCATTACTCCATCCTCATCCTCCTCGACCTATCCGCCGCATTTGACACTGTCAATCACAATTTACTCCTTGCCACACTATCTTCATTTGGGTTCCAGGGCTCTGTCCTCTCCTGGTTCTCCTCTTATCTCTCCCACCGTACCTTCAGAGTACATTCTCATGGATCTTCCTCCACCCCCATCCCGCTCTCTGTTGGAGTTCCTCAAGGATCTGTCCTTGGACCCCTTCTTTTTTCAATCTACACCTCTTCCCTGTGCTCGCTGATCATATCTCATGGCTTCCAATATCATCTCTATGCCGACGACACCTTTATCTCTCCACACCAGACATCACTGCGGAAACCCAGGCCAAAGTATCAGCCTGCTTATCTGACATTGCTGCCTGGATGTCCATCCGCCACCTGAAACTGAACATGTCCATGACAGAGCTTATTATCTTTCCACCCAAACCCACATCTCCTCTCCCCCCACTCTCTATCTCAGTTGATGGCACTCTCATCCTCCCCGTCTCATCTGCCCGCAACCTCGGAGTCATCTTCGACTCCTCCCTCTCCTTCTCTGCGCATATCCAGCAGATAGCCAAGACCTGTAGCTTTTTTCTCTACAACATCAGCAAAATTCGCCCTTTCCTCTCTGAGCACACCACCCGAACACTCGTCCACTCTCTTATTACCTCTCGCCTTGATTATTGCAACCTACTCCTCACTGGCCTCCCACTTAGCCACTTATCCCCCTTCAATCCATTCAGAACTCTGCTGCACGTCTTATCTTCCGCCTGGACCGATATGCTCATATCAACCCTCTCCTCAAGTCTCTTCAGTGGCTTCCAATCAGGTACCGCATACAGTTCAAACTTCTCCTACTAACCTACAAATGCACTCAGTCTGCAGCCCCCCACTACCTCTCTACCCTTATCTCCCCCTACGCTCCTACCCGAAACCTCCGCTCCTACCCGAAACCTCCGCTCACAGGACAAATCCCTCCTCTCTGCTCCCTTCTCCACCATCGCCAACTCCAGGCTCCGCCCTTTCTGCCTTGCCTCTCCCTATGCTTGAAACAAACTCCCTGAGCCCATACGCAGAGCCCCCTCCCTCCCCATCTTCAAATCCTTACTCAAAGTCCATCTCTTCAATGTCACCTTCGGCACCTAATCTTTTTACCTCTATCCAGGAAATCTAGACTGCCCCAATTGACTGCACATGTTGTCCATTAGATTGTAAGCTGACTGCACATGTTGTCTTTTAGATTGTAAGCTCCTTTGAGCAGGGACTGTCCTTCTTTGTTAAACTGTACAGCGCTGCGTAACCCTAGTAGCGCTTTAGAAATGTTAAGTAGTAGTAGTAATAGATATCACATAGCATAATTGATCTTTTGTTGGGGAAAGCCATAGCTACAGCACTGCTGTTGTACGTGGAGATTGACTCAAACAGCTCTAAAAATGTACCACATATAATATTTCTGAAAGGGGAAGAAAAGCCTCAAAGAGCTCCAAGTAACTTCAACTTATAGAGAGCTATGGTGATCATTGAACGATCCACTCTTCATCATCTGTAAAAACTTCCCTTCAAACAGTTCACTGACAGTGTTCATCAAACAATATTCAAAATACAAAATCCACATTTAGTAAAAAAAACCTATTGGCTTCAATCAACACACTTAACTTTAGATGAACAAAAGTTCATCATGCACCTACTCAAACCTTCACTATCACAACTGCAGAGGACTTAAATACAAATCTATACGTACATCTAGTTTCTCATACATCTGCACACAACTATAGAATGAATTACCGATCGCCATAAAAACAACACATGACTTGACAACCTTCCGAAAATTACTAAAGACTTACTTATTCATAATGACGTACAAAAAAGATTCCCCATAACGATCTGACTCCCAAATTATTCCAATTACAACTATTATGGAACCCTCCTTTTTGTTCATCTTAATTCCATCCTCATGACTGAATATTATAACTTGTCCTGATATCATTGTGTTATGTTTATCTATCAATCCACTTCCAATCCCACATGATTTACTTATGCACTCGTATTTGTAACAATTGTAAAATTATTATTCCGTTAATATGATTGCTATGATATTCTTATGCACCTATCTATATCTATATTCTGAAATTCTTATTCTATAATGTGTATATGTCGTCGTAACATTTTTGTAAGCCACATTGAGCCTGCAAATAGGTGGGAAAATGTGGGATACAAGTGCAGCACATAAATAAAAATGTGTCTCCTTCTGCTACTCCTTTCCCCCGGACCTTGCCTTTCAGAAGTATTATATGTGGTACATTTTTTCAGTTGTATGATTTTCTGTTATCACACCCGTTTTGATTTTTGTATGTGGAGATTGAAACAGGGAGTGAAAAGATTTACGAAGGTTTCCATTCACGGTAGAATACTTTGTTGTGGGCAGTGATTGCCTCGATAGATTGTGTTCTCATGCCACATGTAAATTAAGAGGGAATAATATTTGAAGGATTAATTGGGATTTCTCTTCTGGCTGGACATAGCAGGATAGTGACGTGTTCATCAAAAGCGAGATGAGTTCAAGTTTCCTGAGTGAGGTCTAGCTCATTCTCCAGTGGCACCTGCTGTCTAGCTCTTGGCAACATTTCTTACATACTTTTCTCTTTGTGAAGAAATTGAGCCAAAAGATGTAAAGTTAAAGCTGGGGTTTAAGCAGATGTCCATCCATTTTTTCCATTTTCTCCTTTGCATTCTCTGTTTTCTTGGACTATTGTAAAGATGGATTTGAATTTGCTATGCACATGACTGATATTTTTCCGTAGAGACTTTTGTCTTGGTGGATGGACATTCTCATAAGCTATATTTACAATTAATTGGTTGTTCACCCATGTTAAAGGACTATTTGGAAATTGTCCTTACTGTGTGTGCTAAGATTATTTACGTAATCCTCTGTGCATATAATTTTACTTGCATTTGAGGGAGTCATTCTGAGGCCAGTGTAAGGATGGAATTTGAAACACCGAAAGCTTTTTTTTTTCTCTTTTCTAAAGTTTTTTTTTTTAGCTAAAAAGGTGACAATTTACCTTTCATTTTTTAGCTTCATCATTATCTGAGGAATGGCCACATGAAGAACGGTCTTGATGAAGAGTTACTTTTTGATGAGAATGGAGACCTCACTATTGGATATGATATAATAAATATTGTCTATCTACTCAATGGAATGCAGAGGAATGAAATTGTTGGAAGTTATAACCCTTACGCACCTCCAGGACAGGATTTTACCGTTGACGAGAAGGCGATTGTGTGGGACAGTGACTTTGCTGAGGTCAGAATCAAATAACATAGAGGGGCATAATCAAACGGGGATGCCCATCTCTAAGGGTGCCCCGGCGAAGGGGCATGGAAACCCGTATTATCGAAACAAGATGGGCATCCATCTTTCGTTTCGATAATACGGTCGGGGACGCCCAAATCTCAACATTTAGGTCGACCTTAGAGATGGTCGACCTAAATGTTGAGATCGCCGACCTTAGAGATGGGCGACCTCGGTTTTCGCCGATAATGGAAACTGAGGACGCCCATCTCGAAAACGACCAAATCCAAGCCATTTGGTCGTGGGAGGAGCCAGCATTCATAGTGCATTGATCCCCCCTCATATGCCAGGACACCAAGCGGGCACCCTAGGGGGCACTGCAGTGGATTTCAGAAATTGCTCCCAGGTGCATAGCTCCCTTACCTTGGGTGCTGAACCCCCCAAAACCCACTACCCATAACTGTACAACACTACCATAGACCTTAAATGGTAAAGGGGGCACCTAGATGTGGGTACAGTGGGTTTGGGTAGGTTTTTGAGGGCTCCTATTTACCATCACACGTGTAACAGGTAGGGAGGGGGTGGTGGGCCTGGGTCCGCCTGCCTGAAGTGCACTGCAGTACCCACTAAAAACTGCTCCAGGGACCTGCATACTGCTGTCATGGAGCTGGGTATGACATTTGAGGCTGGCATAGATGCTGGAAAGAAATGTTTTTTAATTTGTTTTTTTTTTTGGGTAGGAGGGGGTTGGTGACAACTGGGGGAGTAAGGGGAGGTGATCCCCGATTCCTTCCGGTGGTCATCTGGTCAGTTCGGGCACCTTTTCAAGGCTTGGACGTGAAAAAATATTGGACCAATTAAAGTCGGCCAAATGCTCGTCAGAGTCGCCTTTCTTTTTTCCATTATCGGCCGAGGACGCCCATCTGTTAACCACGCCCCTGTCCCGCCTTCGGTACACTACTACTACTTAACATTTCTAGAGCGCTACTAGGGTTACGCAGCGCTGTACAAGTTAATAATTAAGGACGGTCCCTGCTCAGAAGAGCTTACAATCTAAAGGACGAAATGTCAAGTTGGGGTAGTCTAGATTTCCTGAGTAGAGGTGTTGTGATTAGGTGCCAAAAGCGACATTGAAGAGGTGGGCTTTGAGACTTTCCCATGACGGAAAGCAGTTGAGGAAGGGCCAAGTCGGCTTTCGATTATGCCGATTTGGCCGCCCTTGACAGAAGGATGCCCATCTCCCGATTTGTGTCGGAAGATGGGCGCCCTTCTCTTTCGAAAATGAGCTGGATAGTGACATAGTAGATGACAGCAGATAAAGACCTGTACAGTCCATCCAGTCTGCCCAACAATATAAATTCATAGCATAAGACATGATGTGATACTACATACGCTTACGTGATCTTGATTTGTGTTTGCCATTTTCAGTCAGAAAGCAACAAGGCAGGTGGTCTACCAAATCCAACGTGGAAAATAAAATAAAAAGGCAGACCTTGTCAAAAAACAGTCTTTATTGGTGAATTAAAAGCTCCAAGAAGTTCAAAATACAATTCCTGACATGGCCATGTTTTACCAGAATTACAGGCTGCATCAGGGCAGTGGTAACCAGCTGCTGTACAACTCAGAATCAGCCTGGCTGATGCAGCTGTTGAAACGTGGCAAGCAATGTTCTGGGATCAGTCTCTTTTAAAAACACTGGCCCCAGAGCATTGCTTGCCACATTTTCTTTTTAATTTGTATGAAGTCTTTATTAAACATTTGTCAAGGCAACATCACAGAGTACAGCAAACCAGATCATGTACGCAATGAAATTACTGGCCAACAATCCCAAAACATCCAGCATTACAATACCCCAATAGTGTAAAGCAATAATACTTCTTGATATACAAAAAGATAAATGTAACTTCAAAGTATTTAAAGAGTTTTCTTACACCCCTCCCTACCCTCCCTCACCATCACCTTATGTCTCAATTAACTCTGGAAATCCCCCCCCCCCCCAACCCACTTACTACTACACAGGTCCAAACACACAGCAAACCAGCTCAGTAGGTACAATACTTCAGAAAGGGGTTCCAAATAGCCTCCCATTTAGCAAGAGTATGACATTTAATTGCCCAAAGTCTTTCCATCTCACAGATATACCAAAGTTTGTTTAGCCATTTAATAATAGGGGGAACAGAAGGTTGCTTCCAGTGCGCCGCTAATATCACATGGGCAACACACATCGCATGACGCACCAGCAAGGATTGGGACTTGGTTAGGCCTGGGGGCTTTTTGCAAAACAGGAAGTAAAGCAGAGACCACCTATGTGGTCTATTTATCCATCTTTGTAACCTACACTGTATGCTTGCCACATTTTAACAGCTGCACCAGTCAGGCTGATTCTGAAGTTGTACATCAGCTGGTTACCACTGCCCTGATGCAGCCTGTAATTCTGGTGAAACATAGCCATGTCGGGCTTTCTATGTTGAATTTCTGGGAACTTTTAATTCACCAATAAAGACTATGGCGCCGATATTCAGACCGCAAGGAGATAGCCAGGCTGTCTCCCACGGTTAGCGCTAAATCTGGATATTCAATGCCTGTCCATTTCCGGTGACTGGCATTGAATATCCGGTTTAACTTCGGCCGATCCAATTTTAACCGGCCACGCTGATATTCAGCACTGGCTACTTGAAGTGAGACTGGCCAAAGTTATTCCATCTATTGTGGCAACCAAATATGGCCACCAAACTTGGCTGCCTTTCAGGTGCTTTGGAGGACTTGCAGCTCATCTGCATATCCTTTACAGCCTTCTCCGGGGTGACTCCCAGGTCCACTCCGATCCACTCAGGGCCTCCGCTCTAGGTGCCCGTTTTTCTCTTTACATCTACTTTTCTCCCAGTTACTACTTATGGCTCCACTACACTTTTTCTTCTTGGCACTGTCCCTTCCTAATTTGTTTCTCCATCTTAAACCACTGTACACTGCAGAAACACATTGTCTACCATCTGTATTCATCATCTCACCATCTCTTTTTTCCTCTTCCTTTTTCTCAGCTCTCAACCTTAAACATTTCCTTCCTTCTATTCATCCATCTCCTTTCTATCTGAGTACATCTCACCTTTGTTGCCTTCGTCGCTGTCATCGTACCTCTCCTACTCTTCTCCGTACTCTCTTACTCCTTCTCCTGCTCTCCGCTGGGGACATTAATCCCAATCCTGGTCCTCCACATCAGCTCTCATCCTATTTGTGCAGGTCACACCGTGATATCTCCAATCCAATGTCTGTTACTCTCCTCCCCCCTCCTTCCCTGCCTTTCTCTTGCGCTCTGTGGAATGCCCGCTCTGTCTGTAACAAACTTTTCTACATCCATGACCTCTTTATCTCTCGTACTCTCCATCTGCTTGCCCTAACTGAAACTTGGCTTTACCCTGAAGACTCTGCTTCAGTTGCGGCCCTATGCCATGGAGGTTATCTTTTCTCCCATACTCCTCGCCCAGTTGGCCGCGGAGGTGGTGTCGGGCTACTACTTTCACCCTCTTGAGGATTTCAACCTCTTCTTCTACCTCAGTCTCACTGTTTTTCTTCCTTCAAAGTCCACTTCATCTGTCTATTTGCTCCTCTGCCTCTCCGAGTAGCAGTCATTTATCGACCCCCTGATAAGTCCCTTTCTTCCTTTCTCACTGACTTTGATGCTTGGCTTTCCTTCTTTCTTGAACCTTCATCTCCTTCCCTCATTCTTGGGGATTTTAACATTCATGCTAATGATCCCTCTGACTCTTATGCTTCACAGTTTCTTGCTTTAACATCCTCTTTCAGTCTTCAACTGTGCTCCACTGCCCCCACTCACCAAAACAGCCACTGTCTTGATCTTATCCTCTCCTCAAACTGCTCACTCTCCAGTTTCTGTGCCTCAACTCTTCCCCTCTCTGACCATTATCTGATAATTTTCACACTTAAACACCCTCCTCCCCAGTCCCGTCCAATCTTAACCAATACATTTAGGAATCTTCAGGCTATTGACCCTTCTACTCTGTCCTCCAATGTTTCAAATCTCTTCTCTACCACTATGTTATCCAAGTCTGTCAATGAGGCTGTCTCTTCCTATAATACTATTTTCTCCTCTGCTCTGGATACTCTCGCTCCTCTCATTCCCCGTTCTGTAAAATGTACCAAACCCCAACCTTGGCTGACCTCTAGAATCCGCTACCCACGTTCCTGTGCCCGCTCTGCCAAACGCCTTTGGCTGAAATCCCGTGCCCATGCTGACTTCATACATTTCAAATTCTTGCTGACCTCCTTCCAGTCTGCTCTTTTACTTGCCAAACAGGACTATTGCATCCAGTTGACTAATTCTCTTGGCTCAAATCCTCATCGTCTCTTTGCCATACTGAACTCTCTCCTCAAAGTGACTTCACCTCCAACCCCCCCCCCCCCTTCACTTTCCCCCCAGACTCTGGCTGAGTTTTTTCATGATAAGGTTCACAAGATTAAACTTGAATTCTCAACCAGGTCACCTCCACCTCTCCCTCCCTTAGTCCATTCTCTCAACCCTCCAATCCCTGCCTCCTTTTCTTCCTTTTCTGAAAACACTGAAGAGGAAACTACACATCTTCTTTCCTCCTCGAAACTAACTACCTGTTCCTCTGATCCTATTCCCACCCATCTACTTAACACTATCTCTCCTACTGTCATCCCGTTTATCTGTCATATCCTCAATCTTTCATTGTCCACTGCGACTGTTCCTGATGCCTTCAAACATGCCGTAGTCACACCACTCCTTAAAAAACCTTCATTGGACCCTACCTGTCCTTCCAACTATCGCCCCATCTCCCTCCTCCCTTTCCTATCCAAGATACTTGAACGTGCCGTTCACCGCCGTTGCCTTGACTTTCTTTCATCTCAAGCTATTCTTGATCCACTTCAATCTGGCTTTCGCCCCCTTCATTCAACTGAAACAGCGCTTGCTAAAGTCTCCAATGATCTGTTCCTAGCCAGATCCAAAGGTCTCTATTCTATCCTCATCCTTCTCGAACTATCTGCTGCTTTAGACACTGTTGATCACAGCCTACTCCTTGATACACTGTCCTCACTTGGATTTCAGGGCTCTGTTCTTTCCTGGTTTTCTTCTTATCTCTCCCAGCGTACCTTTAGTGCATACTCTAGAGGATCCTCTTCTACTTCTATCCCATTGTCAGTTGGTGTACCTCAGGGATCTGTCCTGGGACCTCTTCTCTTCTCCATCTATACTTCTTCCCTTGGTACTCTGATCTCATCCCATGGTTTTCAGTATCATCTTTATGCTGATGACTCCCAGATCTACCTCTCCACACCAGCAATCTCAGCTGAAATCCAGGCCAAAGTATCAGCCTGCCTGTCTGACATTGCTGCCTGGATGTCTCAACGCCATCTGAAACTAAACATGACCAAGACTGAGCTTCTTATCTTTCCCCCTAAACCAACCTCTCCTCCTCCCCCATTCTCTATTTCTGTGGATAACACTCTCATCCTTCCTGTCTCATCAGCTCATAACCTTGGGGTCATCTTCGACTCCTCCCTCTCCTTCTCTGCACATATTCAAAAAACTGCTAAAACCTGTCGTTTCTTTCTCTATAATATCAGCAAAATTCGCCCTTTCCTTTCTGAGCACACTACCAGAACCCTCATCCACGCTCATCACCTCTCGCTTAGACTATTGCAACTTGCTTCTCACAGGTCTCCCACTTAGCCATCTCTCTCCTCTTCAATCTGTTCAAAATTCTGCTGCATGACTAATATTCCACCAGGGTCGTTATGCTCATATTAGCACTCTCCTCAAGTCACTTCACTGGCTTCCTATCCGGTTCCACATACAGTTCAAACTCCTCTTATTGACCTATAAGTGCATTCACTCTGCAGCTCCTCAGTACATCTCCACTCTCATCTCTCCCTACATTCCTCCCCGGGAACTCCGTTCACTAGGTAAATCTCTCTTATCTGCACCCTTCTCCTCCACTGCTAACTCCAGACTCCGTTCCTTTTATCTTGCTGCACCATATGCCTGGAATAGATTTCCTGAGCCGGTACGTCAAGCTCCATCTCTGACCGTCTTCAAATCTAAGCTAAAAGCCCACCTTTTTGATGCTGCTTTTAATTCCTAACCCTTATTTTATCATCCTCACTTTAACATTCCCTTATCTCTTGTTTGTCCTGTTTGTCTGTCCTAATTAGATTGTAAGCTCTGTCGAGCAGGGACTGTCTCTTCATGTATCCTTAGCAAGATATGTTCAGTTTTGGAGGCCGTAGTTTGCTAAGGATGTAAAAAGAATTGAAGCGGTGCAAAGAAAAGCTACGAGGATGGTATGGGATTTGCGTTACAAGACATATGAGGAGAGACTTGCGGACCTGAACATGTATACCCTGGAGGAAAGGAGGAACAGGGGTGATATGATACAGACGTTCAAATATTTGAAAAGTATTAATCCGCAAACGAACCTTTTCTGAAGATGGGAAGGCGGTAGAATGAGAGGGCATGAAATGAGATTGAAGGGGGGCAGACTCAAGAAGAATGTCAGGAAGTATTTTTTCACGGAGAGGGTGGTGGATGCTTGGAATGCCCTCCCGCGGGAGGTGGTGGAAATGAAAATGGTAACGGAATTCAAACATGCGTGGGATAAACATAAAGGAATCCTGTGCAGAAGAAAGGGATCCTCAGGAGCTTAGCCTAGAATGGGTGGCAGAGCTGGTGGTTGGGAGGCGGGACTAGTGCTGGGCAGACTTATACGGTCTGTGCCGGGGCTGGTGGTTGGGTGGCGGGGATAGTGCTGGGCAGACTTATACGGTCTGTGCCAGAGCTGGTGGTTGGGAGGCAGGGTTGGTGGTTGGGAGGCGGGGATAGTGCTGGGCAGACTTATACGGTCTGTGCCAGAGCTGGTGGTTGGGAGGCGGGGTTGGTGGTTGGGAGGCGGGGATAGGGCTGGCCAGACTTATACGGTCTGTGCACTGAAGAGGACAGTACAAATAAAAAAAGTAGCACATATGAATTTATCTTCTTGGGCAGACTGGATGGACCGTGCAGGTCTTTTTCTGCCGTCATCTACTATGTTACTATGTTACTATGTTCAAGTGTACAGCGCTGCGTACGTCTAGTAGCACTATAGAAATGATAAGTAGTAGTAATAGTAGTAGTGCTCTTACTTTAAAAATTGGTGAATAGCCTGATATAAACAGCTATCTTTAAGCCATTAAGCCACTTAAGTGCTGTTTTATCAGCCATTTTCCTTTGAATATCGGGCTGTATGTGTTTTGCAAGGTCTGCCTTTTGGTGTTATCTTATTTACCATTTTCAGGGCACAGAACATAAAAGTCTGCCCGGCCCTAGACTTATTCTCCATCTACTAAAGCTGTCATTGAAGCCCACTCTAGCCCATTCAAATCTCTTCAGCCACGATTAAAGCACAGACCATAGAAGTCTACCTGGCGCTGAACTTGTTCGCCAATGTCATGCCATGATTAGGGCACAGACCGTAGTAGTCTGCCCAGCACTGGCTTTGCTTCTCAATTACGGCTGCTGCCATCTAATCACTGTTAAGCTTATTTGGTTCCATGCCTTCCATATAGGATTCCTTTGAGCTTATCCCACGCACTTTTGAATTCTGTTACTGTTTTCATCTCCACCACCTCCCACAGGAGGCCATTCCAGGCTTCCACCACCCTCTCTGTGAAAAAGTTCTTCCAGACATTATTCCTGAGTCATGCCCCTGCAATCTAAATTGATATGCTCTAATCCTACCACCTTCCCTCCTCTATCATATCACCTCAGTCTCGCCTTTCCTCCAGGGTGTACATCTTCAGGTCATCAAGTTTCTCCTCAAGCATCTTGTGGCACAAACCCCATACTATTTGTATCACTTTTCTCTGAACATCTTCAAGACTTTTTACGTCCTTAGCAAGATGTAGCCTCCAACATAGTAATGTAGTAGATGATGGCAGATAAAGACCTGTACAGTCCATCCAGTCTGCCCAACAAGATAAACTCATTGTATGTGATGCTTTATATGTATATCTGTCCTTGTCATTTTCAGGGCACAGACCGTAGAAGTTTGCCCAGCACTGGCTTTGCTTCCCAATTACCAGTGTTGCCACCCAATCTCCACTAAGCTTCTGTGGATCCACTCCTTCTGAACAGGATTCCTTTGTGTTTATCCCACACATTTTTTAATTCCATTACCATTTTCATCTCCACCACCTCCTGCCGGAGGGCATTTCAGGTTTCTACCACCCTCTCCATGAAAAAATACTTCCTGACATTATTTCTGAGTCTGTCCCCCTTCAACCTCAATTCATGTCCTCTAGTTCTACTGCCTTCTCGTCTCTGGAAAACATTTGTTTGTGGATTAATACCTTTCAAATATTTGAACATCTGTATTATATCACCCCTGTTTTTTCTTTTCTCCAGGGTATACATGTTCAGGTCAGTATGTCTTCAAATCTTTTTACATTCTTAGCAAGATATGGCCTCCAAAATGGAACACAATACTCCAAGTCAGGTCTCCCTAACGATATTTAGAGGGGGCATCAACACCACCTTTCTTCTGCTGATTATACCCCTCTCTATGCAGCCTAGCATCCTTCTGACATGACCACCGCCTTGTCACATTGTTTCTTCAAATTCAGTACTCCAAGTGAGGCCTCACCAATGACTTGTACAGGGGCATCAACACCTCCTTTCTTCTGCTAGGTGAACCCCTCTCTATGCGTATTGTTTCATCCTCCTGAGAACCTCAGATACCATCACCCCAAGGTCCCTCTTCTGAGTTGTTCTTATCAATCTCTCTACTCCTATCTTGTACATCTCCTTTGGATTTCTGCACTCCAAGTGTATCACTTTTGACAGTGGCGTAGCCAGAGCTAATATGGGTGGGCACTGTATATATAGTTATGAGTAGTGTTTCTTGGGATACTATAAAATAATGCTTTAGAATGCACTTGATGATGGATTTCTAAGTAAATAGTCTGCCAAACAGCTGACCTGTATCAACATAAACCAGGGGCATATCTGCATGGGGCCACAGGGGCCTGGGCCCCCGCAGATTTCGCCCTGGCCCCTCTACCGCCGTCAACCCTCCCCTCCGTCGCTTACTTTTGCTGGCGGGGGACCCCAACCCCCGCCAGCTGAGATCCGCTTCCTCCTCCGAGTCCTACCTTTAAAAATATTTCTTCAGCTGGCGGGGGACTCCAACCCCCGCCAGCCGACCCGAGATCTTCCTTAACTTTCTTCTATCTTCGTCCTCCGCGTGGCCGGCGACATGTTGCTGCTGTTGTGCAAAGCTGAAATCCAGTTTCGGAGTCTGATGTCGCAGCACGTTACGACGTCAGTCAGACTCTGAAACTGGATTTCAGCTTTGCCCAACAGCAGCAACACGTCGGCCACGCGGAGGACGAAGATAGAAGAAAGTTAAAGAAGATCTCGAGTCGGCTGGCGGGGGTTGGAGTCCCCCGCCAGCTGAAGAAATATTTTTAAAGGTAGGACTCGGAGGAGGAAGCGGATCTCGGCGTACGCGCATACAACGTGCTGCGACATCAGACTCCGAACTGGATTCAACGAATCAGCAGCGTTACTTACAGCATGGCCACGGAGGAGTCGGAGGAAGATGAAATATGAAGACTGCGGGTCGGACCTCGGCTGGCGGGGATTGGGGCCCCCCACCAGCAAAAGTAAGCAGCGGGGGAGGGTTGACGGTGGGGAGGGGGGCCAGGGCGAAATCTGCGGGGGCCCAGGCCCCTGTGGCCCCATGCAGATACGCCCCTGAGTTACATTATGCCATATCAAACTTGACCAGATATGTCTACTATAATGGCAAACATCTCAACGCACGTGACAGAATCCTGCAATATAATTACAGCAATGACATATATACTTCAAACTTTGCTTTATAACAAATGTAAATGCTTGATTAAGCAAAACAGGTAAAATGCTTTGAAGTCTTTTCCCCTTCCTTTGTCTCTACTGCTTTCTCTCTCTCTTCTGATGCTGACAAAATAAAATTTTCACAGTTTGGCACATATCCTTCAACTTTACCTTTTAATAAATATATATCAAAGGAACAGAATGGATCACAGAGGAAGAACAAACCAAAAAAACTTTATTGAAAATGACCTGACATGGCCACATTTCGCCCATAGGCTGTGTCAGAGGCAACGCTACAAAATATATAAATCCAAAAAGAATATATATCCATATGTAAAAACAAATACTTTAAATAAAAAAACAAGAAAAAAGTCATCACTTACTTGTCAAATGCAGAAAGTATATGTGTGTTTAAACATAGCTATTTAAAAAAAACAGTGCAGTGTGCTATAATACAAAAACAGTAAGTGAATAGTATGAAATTCATACACCATTTGTGTTGTGGGACAAAACACATATTTTGTACATATGTGTTTGGTGTAGATACTGAGACCAAAGAAAAAAATGAAATAAAACTTAAATAAGGAGTGCATACCTAATAGGGATTGAACAAAGGTATATCCTCTATTAGTCAGCTAAGCTTTCTCAAAGCCTAAGAGTCTTTCTGTATATAGGCTTATAAAAAGTACCTGGTGGGCAGCACTAGTGAAGCTTTAGATAAAGTAAATTAGAATTTGGTGCTAATGTACAATTCCGAAGCTGTATAATGACACCTAGCAAATCGATAGCTCATATCTTATTTTGTAGAGTTGAGTCACTATGCTCACTATGGAATGAGGTGCCATCTTTTGGCGTTGAATATATCAATAATTCGTCATAGTCCAATAAAAGACACAGTTCTCTCTCAAATGAAAAAAGTGACAGATTATGGAGGTGACTGGTGAGCATGGAGCCTCTTGATGCTGTTTTGATACGGTTTACAGTAGAAAACAGTCGTTCCACAGTGCAGGTTGTCATTGGCAGAGTGATAAGTACTCTTAAAAGGACATTGACATTTGAGAAAATGTCCACATTGCAGTTGTCTAGTACTTTGATTAATGATAGATAATTTGTACCTTCTGCTACTTTCAAATGTAGATGCTGTTAATTCAGTTTCTTCTATGGTAATGCCACATAAAGTGCACGGGGGCTATAGACTCTCTCTTTGGCCAAAGGCCTCAGATGTTGGCATACAGGCAGCAGAAACAGTCATCATTCCATAAGCATCATCTTGAAAATGATTATTCAATTCAGTTTTCTGGCAGTCAATAATCTCATTCCACAGATGTCTCAAACCTTCCTTTCTTTGCACACAAGAAGATTTTTTTTTTTAATTCTTTTACTAAATTTTTACATTTATATCCATCAGCATAAATGTATTGGAAATATCAGAAATTATAATAGCTGTATAATACATTATATCAAACTGATATAGTCTTGAAATAAACATTATTATTTGTCCACAATGTTATGAAATAGATCAAGATACTAAGAAATTTCTACTAAGTAATAAAATAACATAGTTTAACTATTACAAGCGGAAGGAAGAAGCGGATGATCACAGCCGGTTTAAACAGCATTAACTATGGGAGTCTCCACAGGTGGAACGTCCTTTTCTTTTAATTCAATGAACTCCAACAATTTCTTGGGTGTAAAGAACACATAATTCACTTTCGCAAAGGAGACATAACATTTACAAGGAAATATTAAAATAAATATTCCACCTAATTTAAGAATTGATTTATATGTCAAGAATTCTTTTCTCCTTTTTTGTGTGTTTCGCGCCATATCAGGAAAAACCTGTATTTTTTGTCCCAAGAAAGAGTCATTAATGTGGCGAAAATATGAGCGGAAAATATTATTTCTATCTGGTTCAAGAGCGAAGGTGACTAATAATGTTGCTCTCTCAGTTATTAATTCAAGAGAGCTCTCCAAAAATTCTGTCAAGTTCAAGTCAGGATAAGGAGCAGGCTGAGATTGTTCTTTAGGCAACTTAGATATCCCAGTTATGTACTGGGCCCTCGTTATGGGAGGATATCTCTCAATGGGTATTCCCAGCACATCACAAAAATATTTCTTAAGCATATTTTCTTTTTTGGATTTCTCTCTCTTTAATCAAAGTTGTGGTTAAATTTTTTAATTCTTCAATTTCTCCTGACATTTTAATGATTTTAACATTCTGTTCTTGAGCCTGTTCAGATAAACTCTGATTAGACTTTTTTTATCTCAAGTATTTCACCTTTAACCAAGGCATTCATTAATAATAAGGTACTACTCACACCTTGTATGGCGTCCCATAGTGTGTCTAACAAAACCACTGAAGGTCTTACAATTCCTCCAGTACTCACTGCTACGATCTCCCGGGTTCAGGCCGTGCCAACACCTCGCTCGCCCTCCCGCTCCCATTGTTCAACTGCCTGCCCTCTTCTCCCCCCTCACCCCCAACATCCCTTTTCTTTTTTTTTTCTTTTTAAATTTACCTCCGTGGCGGTCCAACAGTGCAGCGTCAGTGAAGGAGGCGGCGCTCCCGACGTCTCTAGCCTTCCCTTCGCTGTGTTTTCCGCCTTCTTCTGACATCAAGGAAATGACGTCAGAAGAAGGCGGAACACAGCGAAAGGAAGGCTAGAGATGTCGGGAGCGCCGCCTCCTTCACTGACGCTGCGCTGCTGGACCGCCATGGAGGTAAATTTAAAAAGAAAAAAAAGAAAAGGGATGTTGGGGGGAGAGAAGAGGGCGGGCAGTTGAACAATGGGAGCGGGAGGGCAGAGGAGAGAGGAGCATGGATGCGAAGGGGGGGGGGAGAAGAGGGCGGGCCAGGCCAACTGGGACATGATGGGAGCGGGAGGACAGGGGAGAGAGGAGCATGGATGCGAGGGGGGGGGGTCATGGAAGGGAGAGAGGGGAATTGCTGGATAGGGATTAATGGAGGGTGACAGAGGAGCATGGATGGGAGGGGCAGGCCTCAGGGAGAGAGGGGAATTGCTGGATAAGGAATTAGGGATGAGTGGAGGGGACAGAGGAGCATGGATGGGAGGGCAGGGCTCAGGAAGAGAGGGGAATTGCTGGATAGGGATGAATGGAGGGGACAGATGGGCATGGATGGATATGGATTGCAGGGCAGGGCTCAGGGAGAGAGGGGAATTGCTGGATAGGGATGAATGGAGGGGGCAGGGGACAGAGGAGCATGGATGGGAGGGCAGGGCTCAGGGAGAGAGGAGAAATTGCTGGACATAGAGGGGAGGGAAGAGAGATGAAGGAGATGAAATGAGGGAAAAGGAAGAGAGGAGAAAAACTGCACATGGATGAAGAAAATAGGCAGAAGCTGAGGACCAGAAATGAAGAAGAAAGGAGGAAAGGAAAGAAATAAATGGAAAGGAAGCCCTGGAAACGGAGTTAAGAGGACAAATAGCAGCAGAATCAGATACAGGGCCAGCATGATCAGAAAAAGAAAGTCACCAGACAACAAAGGTAGAAAAAAATCATTTTATTTTCATTTTAGTGTTTGGAATATGTTCACTTTGAGAATTTACATCTGCTAACTTATTTTGCAATGTATAGCAATTTGTTTCTAAGAATATGCTGACAATTCCTGTCAGTGTGGCAAGTGGTGAGCGATCATTTTCACGGGGGGAGGGGCGCCACCGCCAACTGATAGTCTGCAGGGGGGCGCCAAAGACCCTAGGCACGGCCCTGCCCGGGTTGGTGGAATAATATCCAGCACAGATGTTTCTTTTCCCGGGGTCGAGGTGCCCATAGGTCCTCGTTCCACAGCCATCACCGGTTTTTCATCCCTGGGAAGCCGTGACCCCCTGGGCAGCGAATTGTCTCCGGGTCGCGGAGGAACAGTGTGGGAAGAAGGACTCAGCGTCACGCCTTCTATGCTGTACTCAAGGCCCAATATGGCCGAATTGCACACAAGAAGATTTAACAAAAGTGGATAAAAACAATGCATCACCAAACTTTGTAGATAGCTTTGTCTTTTGAGAGGAAGAAATATCCCACTTTTTAACATCATATTTCTCCATGAGATTCTCTGTTAACTCAAGAACTTTATTTGGTGGACCTCATGCATCACTTAGACAGAATTTTAGATAGTACTGGGGAGGTTGTCTTGGTTCATATGGGTACCAATGACATAGGGAAATGTGGGAGAGAGGTTCTGGAAGCCAAATTTAGGCTCTTAAGTAGAAAGCTCAAATCCAGAACCTCTAGGGTAGCATTTTCTGAAGCGCTCCCCATTCCACGTGCAGGGCCCAAGAGACAGGCAGAGCTCTGGAGTCTCAATATGTGGATGAGGCGATGGTGCAAGGAGGAAGGTTTTAGATTTGTAAGGAACTGTGCAACTTCTACCTTAACCAAGGTGGGACCAGACTGCTGGCATCGGCATTTTAAAAGGAGATAGATCAGCTTTTAAACTAAAACCTGGGGGAAGGACGACAGTCATTCAAAAATGCATGGTTCAGAACAAGGTATCTTTCAAAGATATCACCAAAATAGGGAAGATAGGGTATCCCAATAGCGAAGTTGCAGTAGAGACCATAGTAGTCCAGGTGTCTTTAAATAAAAAGAAAGCAAAAAATTGCAAATTAACACTGTTGAGCAAGATGTAAATAGGAATAACAAACATAGTTTGAAATGTCTATATGCGAATGCCAGAAGCCTAAGAAATAAGATGGGAGAGTTAGAAACTTAGAATATATTGCACTAAATGAAAAATTAGTTATAATAGGCATCTGTGAGACCTGGTGGAAGGAGGATAACTAGTGGGACACTGTCATACCAGGGTACAAATTATAGTGTAGTGATAGGGTGGATCACACTGGTGGAGGGGGTAGCATTGTATGTTAAGGAGGGCCTTGAATGGAAGAGATTGAAAATTCTGCAGGAAACAAAACATATCATTGAATCCCAATGGATTGAAATTCCATGAGTAAAGAGGAAAAGGATAATGATAGGAGTGTACTACCGCCCACCTGGCCAGGATGAACAGACAGATGTAGAAATGTTATCAGAAATTAGGGAGACTAACAAATTGGGCAATGCAATAATAATGGGTGATTTCAATTAACCCGATATTGACTGGGAAGTGTAACATCAGGATATGCTAGGGAGGTATAATTCCTTGATGATGCTTTATGGAGCAGCTGGTACAAGAGCCAACAAGAGGCAGTGGTGTTCCTTGGTTGGTTGCCACCCAGGGTGGATCGCCGCTGTGCGCCCCCCCCCCCCCCCACTGGGTGCAGCGTCGTTCCCCCCTCCCTGACTCATCACCTCCAAACACCACCCCCGGGTGCACTGCTCTTACCTCCTGGGGTGCTGGAGCAGCTGCGCAGCTGTTGGCTCTGCCGGTTCCCTGCTCCCTCTGCCCCGGAACAGGAAGTAACATCAGAGGGAGCAGGGAACCAGCAGAGCCGACAGCCACATGGCTGCTCCCTGCACCCCTCCTACAGCGTGCACCTGGGGCAGACTGCCCCCACCACCCTGCCGATGGTATACCGCTGACAAGAGGAGGAAAAATTCAAAACCTAGGGACCCTTTTACAAAGGCTCACTGAGAAATGGCTTGCTGTAGTGTAGGTGCGTGTTTTGGGTGCACACAAAATCATTTTTCAGCCTGCCTATAAAAAGACCTTTTTAAAATTTTTGCGAAAAATGGACATGCGTCAAAATCAAAATTGCCGCATATCCATTTTGGGTCTGAGGCCTTACCGCCAGCCATTGACAAAGTCTCACGCGGTAATCAGGTGGTTATACCTACGCAGGCCAAATGCCACTTGGCACGTGTAGCTGACGTGCTCCAGAAAATAAAAAAATATTTTTTGGGCACAAGGCCCACACAATAACCAAGTGGTAACTTCATTTTGGTGCACATTGGATGTGCGTAGACGTTTACGCGGCTTAGTAAAAGGGTCCCCTTATGACCTAATACCATCAATTTATATTGCATTTGAAATTTGCTTGGTAGCCAATGCACTTCTTTCAATAATGAGGTAATCCTCATTTCTGTACAGCAACATGCCACCTGAAATTTAATGAAATAGCAAGGCAAGCCGTTTGCAATATCCAACATGGAAAATAAAGAAGAGCAGACCGGTCCCTTATATTAGTAGACTTTATTCACTATACATGCGTAGTGAAGAAAATCTAGCAATATATAGGACCAGCCTGCTCGTCTTTATTCTCCGTGTTGGATATTGCTAACTCCTTGCCTTGCTGCAATCTGTACAATTGAAGTAATGAATATAGTTTAAGAATAATAACGAAGTGAATGTCTGGGATAAGTTCACCCTTTATCACACTTTGATCCAGGTGGCGCAGGTTGCTGAATTCTGTTTTAGAGGAATAACACCCCCCAACTTCAGGTCACGCCCTCCATCACACATGACCCACTCACCTCTCCCCACCCCCAGGTACTACCTTTAAAATTTATTGGTGGATGGGGGGGGGGGGGGAGAATCCAGAAGAGGCATCCAGGGATCCAGGGGGGTCTTTGGCAGGACTAATCACCCTTCCATGTGCTGCTCCGGCTTCCAAATGGAAGCCCCCCACCCAAGTGTGCAAAAATCAATATAGTACAAGTAAACCTCTGAATTAACCTATGAAAAATCAACTTGTATATGTTTAAAAGTTCTGAAAGGTGTTAAGAACCTTCGCTATAAAAATGCTAAATAGTAGTAGTAGTAATTATCAGAAATGTGTGAAACAAAACAAAAAAAGATAGCTATAGAAATCTAGATAAAGGACAATTGAACAAAAAAGAACCAAAAATGTTTCCCCTGTGCACATCCCCACCTAATAAATTTACATGATTTTCCAGCCTCAAGTGGGCTGACTAGAATATGGTTAAAAATGTACAAAGACTTATCCACTGCTAATGGTGCCAGATAAAGCTGCGGCTGCTGTTTGTGAACTTAAACTTAACAAGTTATAAACTTTAACAGTGGCGAACTGAAAACTCAAGACAGCTGGCTGTTTTTTCCTGTACCCTAAAGATTTCTCCTGGAAACTACTAGTTTATAAGTTAAAATCAATGGTAAAAATTTGCTTCTCCACACAGGAATATTTTCAGACAGTCTGACTGAGCTACAGTTAGGTAGATAAATTCTTCATAAATTGACTTCTCCATGGTATGTTTTCTGAATTATTGGTCAGTAAAGGAGCAACTGCATTTAAAAAATAACATCCAAGTGTCAAACAAAGTTATATAACTTGTTTTCTCAATCCACAGACCCCTCCACAGTCCAGATGTAGCTCAAATTGCCATCCGGGTTACAGGAGATTACCCAGGGAAGGAGAGCCCGTCTGCTGCTATGACTGCATTCCTTGTGCAGAGGGAGAGGTCTCCAACCAAATCAGTGGGTGATGTCATGGAACATGAGGGTTGCATATCGCTGTAGATTCTTTATGATGGTCCCTGCTCTGTGAAATTAAGCAGGGGAGAAATCTATAGAGACTAGACTAATCCAAAATTTGGTTGGAATTATTTTTCTTTGGAGGATACGAGAAATATCTCATCAGTTATGGTCCCCTCTTGAATAATAATAATAATCCTCCCTAATTGTCACGAAATGCCTAGCTAGGTGCCCTTTTACAAAGCTGCAGTAGGGCTACCGTAGCAATGGTATGTGACAAATCGGCTCTACCCCTGAGTTACCGCAGGAGCCCAGCAGTAGTGCTGCTGTGTGCTGAATGCTATTTCCAGTGATAATTGGGCAGCGCAAATTACCGCTGGGATTGCATGAGAGCCCTTACCACCTCATAAATAGGAGATGGTAAGGGATCGTCAAGGAAATGGCCACAGAGCGAGTGCTTAACTTGTCACATGGTTATTTCCGTCCTTTTACCTGCTGCAGTAAATGGGGGGCCTCGGTGCACGGTAAATCCACTTGTCAACACCACCACAGGGGTCCTTTTACTGCAGCTTGGTAAAAGCAGGGCTTTTTTTGAGGGGGTACTCGGGGGTATTGAGTACCGGCACCTTTTCCATTGTCTGATCCATGGACCCCAAGTTTTAATGAAAGAGCCCAGGCTCTACACAACAATTCTGCCTTGTGATAGATTCTTGACTGATTGCAAGGAGCCTGGCTATTGTGGGGTGGGTCCCTCAGTGATTACCTCACCTCTGAAGGGTGGCCTAGCATTTGAGTACCGGCACCTTTTTTGCTAGAAAAAACGCACTGGGTAAAAGAAACCCTTAGTGCACTCTCTTTAAGAAGAGTGTGCATGTTTATCAACAAATGACTGTCACGGCTGTCAGAGGGGATATTTACACCACTGCCCCTTTAAATGTGGCTGAATATTCTCTCCTGAGATGCTCAATGCTATTTAACCCAGCAGGTCAAAGGACATAAGATACAGAGTACTACCCATTTTGGTGTGGATACTGTGAAATGATCGATAATATAAGAAAACTATTTTCACTGGTCTAAAACTAATGCTATTTATGAGATACTTAGGCAGTATTGTTCATTCTTAGATGGCGACATCTGTTGGAAGTGCCCAGAAGACCAATGGCCGAATCAAAGAAGAGACGCCTGCATTCCAAAAGTGATAACCTTCCTGTCCTATGAAGAACCTTTGGGGATAGCACTGACTTCCATCAGCATTTTCTTCTTTCTGGTCACTGCTTTCATCCTAGGAATCTTTATTTATTACAGAGATACTCCCTTAGTGAGGGCCAACAACCGAGACCTCAGTTACATTCTCCTCATCTCCCTCATGCTCTGCTTACTCTGTTCCTTAATATTCATTGGACATCCAAACAAGGTTACCTGCATTCTCCGACAGACTGCCTTTGGGATCACTTTTGCTATCGCTCTGTCGTCCATACTGACAAAAACAATCATTGTGGTCATGGCCTTTCATACCACCAAACCTGTAAGCAAGATCCAGAAGTGGATGGGTTCCAGGGTCTCTGTTTCTGTAGTCCTATCTTGTTCCCTTATTCAAATTCTTCTATGTGTTACCTGGTTGCTCACTGCTCCCCCATTCCCATATCTTAACATGCGATCAGAAACTGGAACAATATTAATTGAATGTAATGAAGGGTCAGTAGTTGCATTTTACTGTGTTTTGGGTTACCTGGGATTTCTGGCTAGTATCAGCTTCATCATAGCTTTCCTAGCAAGAAATCTTCCCGACAGTTTCAATGAGGCCAAGTACATCACCTTCAGCATGCTGGTGTTCTGCAGTGTCTGGATCTCCTTCATCCCAACATATCTAAGCACCAAGGGCAAGAACATGGTTGCAGTGGAGATATTTGCTATTCTGGCCTCCTGTGCTGGCCTCCTGGGCTGCATCTTTATCCCCAAATGCTACATTATTCTGCTGAAACCTGATAGGAACAACAGGAAATATCTAACAAAAACTACTAGAGGAAACATTCAGATACACACCACCACATAAAGATAAATGGATGTGTTATCGTTTTATATTTATTTTAGTGCAAATCACTGAGCATTCAGGCCTTAGCTTGAATAGATAATTTTCATATTTGAATTTATTATTATCATTTATGCACTCCACATTGATCAACAGTTCTCAAGACAATCTTTGGGACACACATGGAGGGGAATTTTTGAAAGGGACGTCCTCGCAAAACCCGTATTCTTGAAACAAGATGAACGTCCATCTTTCATTTCGATAATACGGTCAAGGACGCCCAAATCCTGAAATTTGGTTGTCCTTAGAGATGGTCGTCCCTACACTTGGTTGTTTATGATTTTCAGCGATAATGGAAACCAAGTACGTCAATATCAGAAACAACCAAATGCAAGCCATTTGGTCATGGGAGGAGCCAGCATTTCTAGTGCACTGGTCCCCCTGACATGCCAGTACACCAACCGGGCACCCTAGGGGGCACTGCAGTGGACTTCATAAATTGCTCCAAGGAACATAGCTCCCTTACCTTGTGTGCTGAGCCCCCAAAACCGACTACCCCCAACTGTACACCACTACAATAGACCTTACAGGTGAAGGGGGGCACCTAGATGTGGTACAATTGGTTTGTGGTGGGTTTTGGAGGGCTCGCTGTTTCCTCCACAAATGTAACAGGTGGGGGGGGATGGGCCTGGGTCTGCCTGCCTGAAGTGCACTGCACCCACTAAAACTGCTCCAGGGACATGCATACTGCTGTGATGGAGCTGGGTATGACATTTGAGGCTGGCATAGAGGCTGGAAAAATGTTTTTTATATTTTTTTTTTGGGTGGGAGGGGGTTGGTGACCACTGGGGGAGTAAGGGGAGGTCATCCCAAATTCTCTCCGGTGGTCATCTGGTCATTTCGGGCACCTTTTTGTGCCTTGGTCATAAGAAAAACACGACCAGGTAAAGTCGTCAGTGTTCGTCAGGGACGTCCTTGGTTCTTTCGAATATGGGTCAAGGACATCCAACTGTTAGGCACGCCCAAGTCCCGCCTTCGCTAAGCCTCTGATACGCCCCCTTGAACTTTGGCAATCCCTGCGACGGAAAGCAGTTGGGGATGTCCAAAATCGGCTTTCGATTATACCGATTTGGAAGACCCTGTGAGAAGGACGCCTATCTTCCGATTTATGTCGAAAGATGGGCGCCCTTCTCTTTCAAAAATGAGCCCAATAGTCAACCAGGTTTTCAGGGTATCTACATACTTCTAATAGCACTATAGAAATGAGTTAGTTGGATGGGAACAGCTGAAGGAAGAAGAACAAAAGTGGGCAAAACTAAAAGGAGCTATTTTAAAGGCAACAAACCTTTATGTTAGAAAATGACATAAAAGTAAGAGGAACGTAGAAGCTGAAAAGGTAAGGGAAAGAAGATTGATTATTTATTTATTCATTCAGAACACTTATACCCCGCTTAATACCACTTAAAGCAGCCTCAAAGCGGCTTACAATGAACTGAGGAAACAAATACATTACAATGTCAGTATAGAAGGGAGAAGGGAGAAGGGAAGGGATGGGAAAATGCACTATGGCTGTGGCCAGATCAGAGGGAGAAACAAGTACAATGAAATCAGGAAAAGCGGAAAAAGTCCAAAATAGTCCAAGTATGCTGGTAGGAAGGATGTCAGGTGATATTCAGAGGCCAGGGTGTAGGCTGAACCCCCTTTTGCTGTCTGTGCCAGTCTCTGATGGTAGAGAAGGGATGAGAAGAGAACGACCGGACAGGCCAAGGCGAAAAAAAAAAAAAGCAGGCTGCAGAAGAAGTTGGAAGAGTCTGGTGACTCTTTTTCCACAGAGCTGGTTATGTGGATCAGTTGGTCCCCTGGGCTTTGCACTGCTGCCATTTTATGGGCCGGTTCTGGGATCACACAGCCCTCCTTCTATATCGCCACTCCGTGCTAGCCTTCATACGTTACAAGACGACTCAGAAAGAAGAGGTCAGGAATAAATACCTGGGAAAACTAAGAGAAGCTGAAAAAGCTGTCAGGAAAGTGAAGAGGTATTATTATTTATTGCATTTGTATCCCACATTATCCCACCTATTTGCAGGCTCAATGTGACTTACAGAGTGTAGTTATGACATAGTCAATTCAAGAGAACAGGTACAGTGCTTAATGTTTGAAGATTAGGTACGGGAAGATCTACAGAATCATTTCATCGTAACAGGAACAATTATTGATGTTTGAAGGTTAGGTAAATGGAAGAAAAGATAGCTGATACGGTAAAGTTGGGGGACAAAACATTTTTCAGATATATAGGTTATAGGAGCTCGGAGAGGTTCTGGCAGCTATGCTGTCTGACCTCTTCAGTGCTTCCAAATAACTGGAAAAGGGTGGATGTGGTCCCTCTGTACAAAAGTGGAAGTAAGAAGGATGTTGGAAATTACAGACCTGTCAGTTTGACCTCTGTGGTGAGTAAACTAATGGTAATGCTTCTAAAGCGGAGGATTTTGAGGTTTCTCAAATCGAATGAACTGCAGGACCTGAGGTAGCATGTTTCACTAGAAACAGGTCATGTCAGACAAATCTGGTTGATTTCTTTGACTGGGTGAACAAACAGTTGGATTTGGGAGGCGCTCTAGATTGGATTTTAGCACAGGCGACTGATAAATAAACTAAGTGTCCTCAGTATGGGACCTAAAGTGACTGACTGGGTTAAAAATTGGTTAAATGGAAGGAGACAGAGGGCAGTAGTAAATGGAGCTTGCTCTGAGGAAAGGGATTTTATCAGTGGTGTACTGCAGGGGTCGGTCCTCAGGCCAGCTCTTTTTAGCATCTTTGTGAGTGACATTGCAGAAGGGCTGTCTTGTAAGGTTTGTCTCTTTATGGAGGATTCCAAACTCTGTAATAGTGTGGACACCCCAGAGAGTGTGGATGGCATGAAGAAGGATCTAGCGAAGCTTGAAGAATTGTCCGATAATTGGCAACTGAGGTTTAATGCTAAGAAATGCAGGGTCATGCATTTGGGGTACAAGAATTCAAGGGAATGGTACAATATAGGGGGTGAAGTGCTTCTGTGTACGAAAGAAGAGCGGGACTTGGTTGTGTCTGATGACCTTAAGGTCTCCAAACAGGCAGAAAAAGCAACAGTCAAAGCCAGAAGGATGCTTAGGTGCATAAAGAGAGGGATGACTGGCAGGAAAACAGAGGTGATAGTGCCCTTGTATAAGTCTCTGGTGAGGCCCCATTTAAAATACTGTGTGCAATTCTGGAGACTGCACCTATGAAAACACAAACAGGATTGAGTCGGTCCAGAGGGTGGATACAATTCTAGTAAGCAGTCTCAGTCATAAAATATATAGGGGACAGGCTTATGAACCTCAACATGTTTACGTTCGAAGAGAGGTGGGTGAGAAGGGATAAGATAGAGACGTTTAAATACCTCAGTGGTGTTAATGTGCAGGAGGCGAGCCTTTTTCAAATGAAGAAAAACTCTGGAATGAGGGGCATATGATGAAAAGAGGAAATAGCCTTAGGAGGAATCTAAGAAAATACACATTCATGGAAAGGGTGGTGGAACAGTGGAATGGCCTCCCGGTGGAGGTCGTGGAGATGAAGACCGTGTCAGAATTGAAGAAAGTGTGGGATAGGCATGTGGGATCCCTTAGGAAAAGGAAGAGTTAGTGGTTACTGAGGATGGGCAGACTGGATGGACCATTTGGCCCTTATCTTCCGTCATGTTTCTATGTTTCTATTTTTGAATATCATTAATTACTTGTGACCTTAGCGTTAGCCATTGTTAGAAGCAGGATGCTGGGCTAGATGGACCATCAGTCTTACCGAGTATGGAAATTCTTCTGTTCTTAGATTCATCTGAAAATGATAGTTGCAACATTTTCATAAAGGAAGCCAATAAATCTTATAATAAGCCAAAAAATGTGTATTTTGCCGCAACATCATTTCATGTCAAACACAATATAAAAATGTTTTCATGCATACTTGTGTAAAAACATTGTGTAAGTTTTAGCATCCGTAGGTGCTTTTCAAACACATATAAAATGAACATAAATATTTCAAAATTCATAGGCTTGTAAGTGGCAAATATATGGGTGAATTGTGTCCAGCTTAAATTGTAAAACGTTTACTCTTGCAAAAGTAAAGAAGCAAACTTACCTCCTCTCCATGACAATTGTAGATCATTGGCTTGCTTTATTTGAATTTTTTAAAAACAAGATTGTCAAAGCATTACAAAACTCTATCTGTATAAACGTAAGTACATAAGTATTGCCACACTGCGACAAACCAAAGGTCCATCAAACCCAGCATTCTAATTCCAACAGTGGCCAGTCCAGGTCAAACATACCTGACAAGATAACGTAAAAGTTCAATACATTTTATGCTGCTTATCCCAGAAATAAGTAGTGGATTTTCCCCAAGTCAATTTAATAATGGTCTATGGACTTTTCCTTTAGAAAGCCGGCCGGACCTTTTTTAAACCCCACTAAGCTAACCGCCTTTACCAAATTTTCTGGCAACAAATTCCACTAATGAAATATATAAACACTAGTAGAAAAGGCCCGTTTCAGGCACAAATGAAATGGGCGCTAGCAAGGTTTTCCTCTGAGTGTGTATGTTTGAGAGAGTGTGTGTGAGAGTGACTGTGTGAGAGAGAGTGAATTTGCGAGTGTGTGTGTGTGACAGAGTGAGTGAGACTTTGTGCGAGTGTGTGTCTGTGAGAGACAGTATGTGTGCCTGGGGTCCTTACCTCCCACCCAGTTCCAGTGTCCCCCCTTCCTCCGTGTTCCAGGGTCATCCCCCCTTCCGTGTTCCAGGGTCGTCGTCATCCGTCCGTCCCCCTCCCTCCCTCCCTCTCCCCAAGTTTCAGGGTCTTCCCCCCCCCCTTTTAAAAATTTTTTGTAGTTTTTGTACAGTTGGTGCATTCCCCCCTCCTCCCCTCTCATCCCCCCTCCAAAGTCCAGACCCCCCCTGCCTCCCTCCTTCCATCCGAATTCCAGACCCCCCCTCCGAGTTCCAGACCCCTCCCTCCCACTGTCCGAGTTCCAGACCCTACCTCCTTGCCTCCCTCCCTCCGATTTGCAGACCCCACCTCCCTCCCTCCCTCCGATTAGCAGACCCCCCTCCCTCCAATTTCCAGACCCCCCCCCCCCCCGGGAGTTCCTGACCCCTGGACCCCCCTGTCGCAACACTCTCGAGCCCCCCTTCCCGCCGCCAAACCTCCCCCGCCGCCGTCGCATACCTGTGCTGGCGGGGGACCCCAACCCCCGCCAGCCAAAGTCCTGTTCTCGGCCGTGCAGCATGGAGTCGTGGAGGAATGATAAAGTTGGAATCAGTTTGTGTTCGTGCGTCTGACGTTTGACACACACACACAGATTCCAACTTGATCACGTCCAGTGATGTCAGCTGGGGCATCGGAGCCCAGCGAAGAAAGTTACGGACACAGGCAGCCAGGTTCATAGTGAGTATCTCTCTATATAAAACGCACCTCCAACATTCTAATGAAGCCTCAAGTCTCCCAACGTTCTAAAATGTCAGGGTGTAGATCGCTTTTTCTCCATGAGTGTCTGCCCCGCCCTCACGTGAAACGTGATGACGTCGAGGGCAGAGTAGTTACACTCCATGAATCGCATCGTCCACCCACTCGTGACGTCAAACGCATCGCCTGCAAGAAAGAAGGGAGGACTACCATCACCCCGCCCTCGCGTCACAACGCACTGACACGGGAGGAAAGCAGCATAAACATGGGAGGGAGGGAGCGAGCCAGCCTGAATGTGGGAGGGAGGGAGGGAGGCTGGCAGGCAGACTGAACGTCGCACAGAGGGAGGGAACGAGCCAGCCAGCAAGCAAGCCTGTAGGTGGGAGGGAGGGAGGGAGCCAGCCTGAACGTGGCAGTGGGAGGGAGGGCCACGACCCTGCAAGGTGAAGGGAGAGGGGGCCACAACACTGAAGCTGGGAGGGGGGAGGCCAATGAATCGCATTGCCCACCCGATTGTCACGTCACACGCATCGCCTGCAAGAAATAAGGGAAGAATAACATCGCCCCGCCCTCGTGTAACAACGCGATGACGTCGCAGGTGGAGCACTGACACGGGAGGAAGCGAGGGAGCGAGCCAGCCTGAACGTGGGAGGGAGGGAGGGACTCAGGCAGGCAGGCAGCCTGAACATCGGAGGAAGGGAGGGAACGAGCCAGCCAGCCTGAACATGGGAAGGAGCCAGGGAGGGAGCCAGCTTGAACATGGCAGTGGGAGGGAGGGAGTGCTACGACCCTGAAAGGTGGAGGGAGGGGGGGCCACAACACTGAAGCTGGGAGGGGAGAAAAAAGGAGAGGGGAAGGGGAAGGAAGGGGGGGGAGGGAGAAAGAGGGCGGGAGACGGAGGGGGGCCCCTGCCGCACACTCTCAATCTTTCTCACACACATTCTCATTCTCACACACACAGCCTCACTCTATGTCACACACACACACACTCGCACATTCACTCTGTCTCTCACTCTCATACTCTCTCAAACATACACATTCCGATGAAAACCTTGCTAGCGCCCGTTTCATTGGTTTCAGAAACGGGCCTTTACACACACACACACACACTATATATATATATAAGGCCAAAAAAAGTTCTTAATGCTATTATATAAACCATGCCTAACTTTAGGCATGGTTTACAGAATAGCGCATCCCCTTTCAGCTATGAGTGTTAGAATTTATGCACCTAAAAAGAAACGCGTGTGAATTCCAATTATTGCCAATTAGTGCTTATAATTGGTATCTGCCAGTTATCATCACTGGCTCGTTACTCAATTAAGGTGCACGTGTAAATTGGATGCATGCCCAATTTAACATGCATAGCTTGCTGTGCCTTATATGGAATCTGGGGTTCAATGGTGATGCCATGTGAAGTTTGTGGAATACATTCAGGATTTATTTCAAGAAATGATGATTTATGGGTGGCTTTTGTAAACCACCTAGTTATAGGTGGTACTGAATTTTTTTTAAATAAATAAATTATAGAGAAACTGGCTGGGAGAAAGGGGGACAAAGGACTGCTGATGAATTGTTGCAGCTCCTGCACCCCAGGAGTGAGTTCTGCAAAGACTGAATTTAAATTGGACTCAGTTTTCAGACACCGATCCTCACACTCCACCAATAATGCTTCAAAAGTGCATAAGTATTGCCATACTGGGAGAGACCGAAGGTTCATCAAGCCCAGCATCCTGTTTCCAACAGTGGCCAATCTAGGTTACAAGTACCTGGCAAGATCTGAAAACAGTGCAATACATTTTATGTTGCTTATCCTAGAAATAAGCAGTGGATTTTCCCCAAGTCCATTTTAATAATGGTCTATGGACTTTTCATTTAGGAAGCCATCCAAACCTTTTTTAAACCCCGCTAAGCTAACTGCTTTTACCACATTCTCTGGCAACAAATCGTGAAGAAATATTTTCTCAGATTCGTTTTAAATTTACTACTTTGTAGCTTTATTGCATGGTCCCAAGTCCTAGTATTTTTGAAAAGAGTAAACAAGTGATTCATGTCTACCTGTTGCACTCCACTAAGTATTTTATATATCTCTATTATATCTTCCCTCAGCCGTCTTTTCTCCAAGCTGAAGAGCCCAAGCTGTTTCAGCCTTTCCTCATAGGGAAGTCGTCCCATCCCCATTTACACAATAGAGTATCTGCACCCTATCATATAAACTGTCAGCTTAAGGTAGCAAAGCTGTTTCTGTACTGCTCTCTTGTCCACAATAAAGAGACACCAGGAATTCCATAAACTTCTTCTTCCTATTCTGGTCAAGCCAAACTTCAAGATTACTCAGCAAACCATTATCCACGTATCCTACATTTTCAACATTCACAGCCCAGATACATTTACTTACAATAAGTATAAGGGAACTCTCTAAGGTGTCATCTATCCTCTCAGCAGATCCTGCCTTGGTAAAAAAAAAACTTTTCTAAACACATTCACTGTTATGTATCCGCATATCCATTGATTTAATAATATCATTTGAATATAGGGTTACCATATGGCTCCAGAAAAAGGAGGACAGATTGAGCCAGTCTGTTTTACTTCCATTGCTTTCAGTGGGAGCAAACCCCGGACTGGATCAACGTGTCCTCTTTTTTCTGGAGCCATATGGTAATCCTATTTGAATATAATGTCTGGACCCAGTGTGTAGGACAGCGGTTGGCTCCCTATGGGCCCCTTTTACCAAGGTTCAGCAAAAGGGGGCCTGTACTAGCATTGGCACGTCTTTTTGACGTGCACTGAGACCCCCTTTTACCGCAGTGGGTAAAAAGTAGGTCTTTCTTTTTTTTTAGGAAATGGCCAAACGGCCAGTGAAGCACTTGCCACATGGTCATTTTGGGAGGGAGCCCTTAGTGGTGGCGGTAAGGACTCCCACACTACCCCGGTGGCAACTGGGCAGCGACGGCACTGCCCAATTACCACCGGATACATACCGGTGCTACATAAATATATTTTTGTAGCACCAGATATGACATGCTGGGGCCCTTTGTTATTTTATTCTATTTGTTTTTATTTTACTTGTTTTATTCTTTCTCTCTTGATTTTACTTTCTCCTTTTCTATCATGAGTCATAGTTCCTTTTCCTTTCATTTTAAGTTGTTATTTTATCGTTTGTAAACTACTTTGATTTTACGAAAGGCAGTATAGCGAGATCAAATAAACTAAGCTAAACGAAACTAAACTTTTCAGGTGGAAAGACAAAGTTCTCTAAAATAAAGACTAAGGGGCCCTTTTACAAAAGCGCACCAAAATGTGGCCTGCGGTAGTGTGGGCGCGTGTATTGGATGCACGCTGGACAATTTCTCCACCGCATCTGGAAAAAAGGTTTTTTTTTGTGGGCCAGGAAATGGATGTGCGGCAAAATGAAAACCAGTGTGAGTCTATTTACAGCCTGAGCCCTTAACTCCACCCATTGACTTAGTGGTAAGGGATCATACGTTACCCATGTGGTAACCGTCCAGCACATGCCAACTGCCGATTACCGCTAGGAATGCCCAGTGGTAGAAAATTATTTTCTACTGTGGATTTTTGGCGCATACCAAACTCAGAAATACCGGCAAGTGCTAATGCTAGCCGAGAATGCCAATTTGACACACGCTGCACACGCATAGGCCCGTACGTGCCTTTATAAAAGGGCTCCTCTATGTTTGACATATATTGCATCTGAGATCATTTAAAGTGTGTGAGGTATTATTCACTGATGCTGAGCCTTCATTTTATCTCTCTCTCTCTCTCTCTTTCTATTATACTGTCTGATATATATATAGATATATAGATATATATAGTAACATAGTAGATGACGGCAGAAAAAGACCTGCACGGTCCATCCAGTCTGCCCAAGATAAACTCATGTGTATACCTTACCTTGATTTGTACCTGTCTTTCTCAGGGCACAGACCGTATAAGTCTGCCCAGCAGTTTTTCCTGCCTCCCAACCACCTGTCCCGCCTTCCATCACCGGCTGTGGCACAGACCGTATAAAAGTCTGCCCTCCCCTATCCTCGCCTCCCAACCACCAACCCCTCTTCCCCCCACCTGCTCTGCCACCCAATTGTAGCTAAGCTTCTGAGGATCCATTCCTTCTGCATAGGATTCCTTTATGCACATCCCATGCATGTTTGAATTCCGTATAATAGAAAGTTCACATGGGTCCTTCAATCCGGATTTACAGGCAGAAGGAAAATTATTCTCTCATAGCTTATTCCTTATTTATTTTTGTTACATTTGTACCCCGCGCTTTCCCACTCATGGCAGGCAACGGAAGGTTAAGTGACTTGCCCAGAGTCACAAGGAGCTGCTTGTGCGGGAATCAAACTCAGTTCCTCAGTTCCCCAGGACCAAAGTCCACCACCCTAAGCACTAGGCCACTCCTCCTTCACACCTGAAGGTGACTTCAGAGACCCTTTCCTGGTAGCTACAGGATAAATTGAATTAAGGAATAGAGGCTTACAATAGCATTAGAGCTGGTGTAAGTGCTTGAACCAAAAAGCTGGAGATAAATGCATAACGTATAGTATTTTATAAGTTAAATGTGTGTGAGTCCCGTCCACATTCCATCGATCCTTTGGTTGTGACATAACGTTCTTGTAGAAACCTTGTGGTGACTACTTCCCTCTCATCAGTGGCGTTCAGCATGACCCCCCCCCCGGCAAAGGGACACCCCCCACCCCGGCGAAAGACCCCCCCTGGGTGCACGCCGCTGGGGGGGTGCCGCGTGCCGCTCAGCGTCGTTGGTTTCCATGCTCCCTCTGCCCCGGAACAGGTTACTGTTCCGAGGCAGAGGGAGCATGGAAACCAACGACGCTGACCGGCGCGCAGCACCCCCCAGCGGCGTGCACCCGGGGCGGACCGCCCCCACCACTCCCCACTTGGTAAGGTTCGATAGATAGTGAGGTTTAGATTCAATAGGCTGGCTGTAATCAAATTAAGGAGTCATGGGATAGGAGGCAATGTCCTTCTGTGGCTTAAGAATTGATTACTGGACAGAAAACAGAGGGTAGGGTTAAATGGCCATCTTTCTCAATGGAGGGGGTGAATAGTGGAGTGCTACAGGGATTTGTACTGGGACAGGTGCTACTTAGTTTATTTGTAAATGATCTGGAAATCGGAACAACAAGTGCAGATGACACAAAACTATTCAAAGTTATTAAAACACATGCGGATTGTGAAAAATTGCAGGAAGACCTTAGGAAAGTGGAAGACTGGACATCCAAATGGCTGATTAAATTTAATGTAGACAAAGGCAAAGTGATGCTTATTGGGAAGAATAATCCAAATCAGATACTATGGTCCACTTTAGGAGTCGGCACTCATGAAAAATACCTAGGTGTCATTGCAGACAATACACCAAAGTCTTCTGCCTGGTGTGTGGCGGTGAGCAAAAAAGTAAATAGGATGCTAGGAATTATTAGGAGAGGAATGCAAAAATATTATAATGCCTCTATTTTACTCCATGGTGCAACCTCACCTTGAGTACTGTGTTCAGTTCTGATCACAGTATCTCAAAAAAGATATAGTGGAATTAGAAAAGGTTCAAAGAAGGGCAACCAAATTGATAAAGGGGATGGAACTGCTCCCATATGAGGAAAGGCTAAAGTGGATAGAGCTCTTCAGTTTGGAAAAGAGATGGCTGAGGGGGATTATGATTGAGGTCTACAAAATCCTGAGTGGTGTGGAGCGGGTGGAGGCGAATCAATATTTCACTCGTTCAAAAAAAGGACAAAGACCAAGGGACACTCAATGAAATTGCATGGAAATACTTTTAAAACAAATAGGAGGAAGTATTTTTTTCACTCAAAGAATAGTTAAGCTCTGGGACCCCCTTTTGCTAAGGCACGCTCATGTTTTCAGCACGCGCTAAAATTGGGTGTGTGCTAAACATTAGAGACGCCAATGCATTCCTATGGGCATCTCTATCGTTTAGCACACACCCAATTTTAGCGCGTACTAAAAACGTGAGCGCGCCTTAGTAAAAGACCCCCTGGAACTCATTGCCGGAAGATGTAGTAATGGCAGTTAGCCTTTCTGCATTTTGAAAAGGTTTGGACAAGTTCCTGGAGGAAAAGTCCACAGTCTGTTATTGAGATAGACAAGGGGAAAGCCACTGCTTGCCCTGGGATTGGTAGCATGGAATGTTGCTGCTCAGTTTCTGCCTGGTACGTGTGACCTGGCATGGCCAATGTTGGAAACAGGATACTGGATCATTGGTCTGATCTTATGTTTTATTCTTAAGTCAGGCTGTGTTCGATCAGCTAAATTTAATTACCAATTAAAATTTGGTCAATTGGTTGATTGAGTAACTAAGAGAGCAATTACATTTTCTCTTTTTTTTTAACCTGGAGCAATGGAGGGTTAAGTGATTTGCCCAGGATCACAACGCGCTACAGTGGGAATCAAACTGTCTAATCACAGTGCTCGATGATCAAGGTGTATGACATCACTGCCAAAGGGGAAAGAAGCAGAAGAGAAAGTACTGCTGATGTTATGCTCATGTGGGGGAGGGTTAATCTTAGGAAGATTTTTCTACAAATGAACCTGTTTTATAAAATCGCATGCAATATACCCACTTATCAAGGATCCACTATAAAGATGACACATGCAGGTGTTCTCAGGGACAAATGTATTTTGCAAATAATGTAAGTATATGGAGAGAGTATGTGCATATATTTAAAACAACATCCGAGCAGATGTAACTGTGTACGTTGGCATTTTGTACGATAGAAGAACAAATTTGATTAGTCGTCCCTAAGACTGTAGATTCTATTGTATAAACAGTGACCCCTTGCTCTGTCCAGCAGGGAGTCAAATACCTGGTAGATTCTGATCACACAACCAAATTTTCCACACTGAACTATTTTCTACAGACTAGATGCATAAAACTATTTTTGGTATTATTATCTACTCCACTAAGAATTCCAGTCAAATTAATATTTGTCTCTCTGTTATTGAAGGCATAGTTTCTACAAGTTTATATTTTTTTAATAAGAGAAACAACCTTGGAATGCCCTCCCGCGGGAGGTGGTGGAGAGGAAAACGGTAACGGAATTCAAACATGCGTGGGATAAACATAAAGGAATCCTGTTCAGAAGGAAAGAATCCTCAAGAGCTTAACCGAGATTGGATAGCAGAGCCGGTAGTGGGAGGCGGGGCTGGAGGTTGGGAGGCGGGGATAGTGCGGGGCAGACTTATACGGTCTATGCCAGAGCCGGTGGTTGGGAGGCGGGGCTAGTGCTGGGCAGACTTATACGGTCTGTGCCCTGAAGAGCACAGGTACAAATCAAAGTAGGGTGTACACAAAAGTAGCAAACATGAGTTGTCTTGTTGGGCAGACTGGATGGACCGTGCAGGTCTTTTTTCTGCCGTCATCTACTATGTTACTATGTTACTATGTAACCTATATTTAATATTAAATGCATAGATAAGGAGTTGATATCCCTCAAGGCTGAACCTTTGAGCAATGAGACCAAATAACCACCACATGATGTCTCTATAGATTTTGGATCTCAGCTAGAAATAGAGTTCACCTCAGTGTCTCTGTTAGACTTTCACTGTCATTCCACACTCTGCTTTCTGGGTACTTCAGCATATGACTTTTTTTTTCTATCTGAAATTCAAAGATAGAATTAGTAGGGAAAGCATTAGTAAAAGGCCTCCTAATACTTATGTGATCAGTTTTAAAATTTATTCCCAAAAAGAGTGCACTTTTCAAAGTACTCACAGAGTGCAAAGTTTATGGCTGTTTTTTTTCCTGAGTATTTATTTACACCAGTTTATACCTTTGCCTGGTTCTTCCTGTTATCGCTGTTGTAGGTGTGCCTCAGCCTTGGAAAAAAAAAAAACTGTAAAATGCTTTAAGTCACCTCCGTCCTGACCTGCAGTGCAAACACGAAAGTGAAAGCAGTAACTTTCTCTCTGCACACAACACAAACTCGTCTTCACTCAGGAGGAGCTCCTTTCGTTCTTGACCAATCCTATGTCTAATCTGCACTTGGAGAGGGGACATGCAGTATTAATTATAAGCGATTCACCTGCCACCCCTAGGATTTCACTTCAGATCTGGATGGAATGTTGCGGACATGAGCAACTCTGACTGGGCTTTCACTCTCCTCCTGTTCTCTTGCTCTTAACCTCCACCGAGACTCTCTAGTGGTAAGTGCTGGGACTTTGGACTGGGATCAGACTCCGATACACCCACTGCTGGAATTTTGTCCTGTCCCGGCTGTAACTTGAAGATTTTCACCTGAGCTGCCTGGTGAAACTCGAGGGAGGGAGATAAGGCACTGATTTGGGGGTCGTTTTTCAAAGACATGCTAAACAATGGTCTGCGCAACTGTTAGTGTGTGTGCTGTGGCCACTTTTTTAGCTAAATTTCAGTTGGTGTCATTTATGGGCCTGGCCGTGTGCTAATTTCCAAAGTAGGGTGTGGCCATTACTATCTGAGCCCCTTACCGACCTATTTAGTAGGCAGTAAGAGTTGATCTTGTTGGGCAGACTAGATGGATGTTACTATGTACGTAAGGGCTCACACGCTACTTGTGTGCTAATTGGGCAGCATGGGGCAAAGCGCTGACACTGCACTTTTATCACTGGCCATGCCTACTACAGCCCCCCAACAATTTTCTAACATGGGGATCAGTGCATGTTGATCACAGCAATACCACGGGATGCCTGAGCGCGCACCGTGGCGGTAGTGTTTTTGGCACGCACTTCCTGCATGGTAGCCCTACTACCCTTTAGTAAAAGACCCTTTAATTTGGTGCTGATTCTGCTTCTTCAGCTGAAGTATTTGCTTATATAGTTTTAGGTCCTTGAAAGTGTCTTGAACTGGGTTTAATCTGCTGGACATAGGGTGGGGGTGCAGGAGGAAAGGGAGAGAAAAGGGATAGACAGGGCACAGAGAAGAGAAACTGGGCATGGAGTAAGCATAAGGACAAGGATACAGAGGAGCAATGATGGAAAGGGGGTAGGATAGGGAGAGAGAAGAGAGAGAGAGAGAGGTGATGCTGAATATAAGTTGAGGAAAGGGGATACTAGCAGGTTACTATATCTCCGCTCAGCCATCTTTGCTCTAAGCTGAAATGCCCTAGCTGTTTTAGCCTTTCCTCATAGGGAAGTCATCTCATCTCCTTTATCATTTTCATCGCCCTTCTCTGTACCTTTTCTAATTCTACTTTATCTTTTTTGAAATACAGTGACCAAAACTGCACACAGTATTCAAGGTGCGGTCACACTATGGAGCGATACAAAGGCATTATAATATCCTTGTTTTTATTTTCCATTCCTTTACTAATAATACCTAACATTCTTTTTGCTCTCTTTGCCGCCACAGCACACAGACCAGAGGGTTTCAAAGTATCGTCAACGATAACTCCTAGATCCTTCTCCTGGTCGGTGACTCCTAATGCGCAACCTTGCATCACATACCTATAGTTTGGGTTCCTCTTTCCCACAGTGATCCATCCTAACTATTAAACAATGATACTCTCTAAACCCAGACAAAATCGAACTCTTCACAACTGACTAATTCATGAACTCTGTTACTAATGAACTATAACATATTGCTACTTATTTGCAGAAAAGAACTTCTATATCGAGTGGAGGAGTGGCCTAGGGGTTAGGGTGGTGGACTTTGGTGCTGAGGAACTGAGTTCAATTCCCAGCACAGGCAGCTTCTTGTGACTCTGGGCAAGTCACTTAACCCTCCATTGCCCCATATAAGCCACATTGAGCCTGCCATGAGTGGGAAAGCGCAGGGTACAAATGTAACAATCAGATTGTCTGATTCTGTACATTACTTTATTAGCTATGAACTTTAATGCAATACTACTACTACTACTTATCATTTCTATAGCGCTACAAGGCATACGCAGCTCTGTACACCATACACTTTGTATTTCTCATCCCGGAAATGGCGATCGCCATTATGGCATAATGTAAGCCACATTGAGCCTGCAATTAGGCAGGAAAATGTGGGATACAAATGCAACAAATAAATAAATAAATAAATATGCATCACTTTGCACTTGCTTACATTAAACATCATCTGCCATTTGGATACCCAGACTCGTAAGGTCATCTTGCAATTTTTCACAATCCTCTTGCAATTTAACAACTTTGAATAACTTTGTGTCATCGGCAAATTTAATTACCTCACTAGTTATTCCCATATCTAGATCATTTATAAATATGTTAAAAAGCAGCGGTCCAAACACAGACCCCTGGGGAACCTCACTATCTACTCTTCTCCATTGAGAATACTGACCATTTAACCCTACTCTCTGTTTTCTATCTTTCCCCACTAACTGCCCTTCTCCATTGAGAATACTGACCATTTAACCCTACTCTCTGTTTTCTATCCTTTAACCAGTTTTTAATCCACAATAGAACACTACCTCTTATCCCATGACTCTCCAGTTTTCTCTGGAGTCTTTCATGAGGTACTTTGTGAAATGCCCTTTTGAAAATCCAGATACACAATATCGACTGGCTCACCTTTATCCACATGTTTGTTCACCCCTTCAAAGAAATGTAGTAGATTGGTGAGGCAAGATTTCCCTTCACTAAATCTACGTTGGCTTTGTCTCATTAATTCATGCTTTTGAATATGCTCTGTAATTTTGTTCTGTCTTCAGACTCACCGGTCTGTAGTTTCCCGGATCACCTCTGGAACCCTTTTTAAAAATTGACTTTACATTGGCCACCCTCCAAGTTTCTGGTACCATGCTTGATTTTAAAGATAAATTACATATTACTAACAGTACTGCAAGTTCATTTTTCAATTCTATCAATACTCTGGGATTAATACCATCCGGTCCTGATGATTTGTCACTCTTCAAACCTTTTCCGGAGATGGGAAGGCGGTAGAACTAGAGGGCATGAAATAAGATTGAAGGGAGGCAGACTCAAGAAAAATGTTAGGAAGTATTTTTTCATGGAGAGAGTGGTGGATACTTGGCATGCCCTCCCGCGGGAGGTGGTGGAGATGAAAATGGTAACGGAATTCAAACTTGCGTGGGATAAACATAAAGGAATCCTGTTTGGAAGAAATGGATCCTCAGAAGCTTAGCCGAGATTGGGTGGCAGAGCTGGTGGGGGGAGGCGGGGCTAGTGCTGGGCAAGACTTCTACGGTCTGTGCCCTGAAAATGGCAGATACAAATCAAGGTAAGGTATACACAAAAAGTAGCACATATGAGTTTATATTGTTGGGCAGACTGGATGGACCGTGCAGGTCTTTTTCTGCCATCATCTACTATGTTACTATGTATTACATCTTCCAGGTTTACAGAGATTTGATTCAGTTTCTCTGATTCGTCAGCATTGAATACCATTTCTGGCACCAGTATCTCTCCAACATCTTCCTCAGTGAAGACCGAAGCAAAGAATTCATTTAATCTTTCTGCTATGGCCTTGTCTTCCCTGAGTGCCCCTTTTACCCCTCCACCCCTTCCCTCCACCCTGCTCTATACCCCTTTGAACCCCCAAACACCGGTTCTGGACAAGCATTTTTCTGGGTACTTTAGATCTATATTAAGATCATGATTTACAGAGAGATCCATAATATACCAAGCGGAGTGTGCTGTACTTTAAAATGTTACCAGTAAATCCAGGACTGATAGACCCTAAGGACTAGGTAAGTGCAGGACTGCTGAGGGAATGGGGTAGATTTCAGAAAAATTGAAGGCATGATTGTAATCAGGGAAGAAGGAGAGAGGTGGGGTTACAAAATGAAAAATAATTTAAAAAAAAAAACAAACAGTGAAATGAAACAAAAAATAAAAAATAATTCTTAGTCCCCTTGAAGTTCATTTCAACCCCCCTCTCTCCTGGTCTCCAGCCATCGCTCCTAACTCTCCCTCCACTCCTCCCTGGTTCTAGTAGTCTCTCTCTATCCCCAAAGGCTCTTCATAGGACAGGAAGGTTGTCAGTTTTGGAATGTAGGCATCTCTTTTTTGATTGGGCCATTGGTCTTCTGAGAATGAAAAATATTGTCTAAGTATCTCATAAATAGCATTAGTTTTATGACACTGAAAATAGTTCTCTTACATTATGGATAATTTTAATCAATAGAAATAAAACAAAATAAAACATGGAAAAGAAAATAAGATGATACCTTTTTTATTGGACATAACTTAATACTTTTCTTGATTAGCTTTCAAAGGTTGCCCTTCTTCGTCAGATTGGAAATAAGCAAATGCTGGTAGATGACAGTATATATAAGTGGAACATCAAAGCATTTCAGTGACAGTGGATAGGTGAGAGACAGGAAGAGTCCGGCGGATGAGGGGCAGGGAGATGCATGGAGATAGGAGGGTGACAAAGAAGAACCAATTTTATGGTTTATAATGGGCTAGAAAACCTTCAATACATACCATCCTACAATCAGATTCAAAATTGACTACTCCCCAGAAAAAGTCAATATTTTGGACACCACAGGCTCAATCAGCGATGGCTATATACAAACATCCATATACAAGAAATCCACAGACAAATGCAGCTACCTCCACAAATCCAGCTTCCACCCTTCACATACAAAAAGATCCATTATTTACAGCCAAGCCACACGATACCACCGTATCTGCTCTGATCCAGGGGACAGAGACAGACACCTTGAAATCCTGACTGCATCCTTCGAACAGAAAGGCTACAACCCCAAAATAATCTCCAAGAATATTGCCTCCTCCCTCAAAACACTCAGGGAAAATCTGCTACAGTACAAAGAAAAAAAAAGCCACAGACAGAATCCCCCTTATAGTGACATACAACCCAGAGCTGGAAAATTTAAGAAAAATCATAAAAGATCTACAGCCTCTACTCCAGGAGGATGAATTACTGAAAGAGATATTCCCATCCCCACCAGTGCTGGCCTTCCAACAGCCACCCAACTTAAAACACAAGCTAATTAGAAGTAAGCTCCCAACACAGACTCAAAAAGAAAAGAATGGCACACATCCTTGCAATATATCATTTACAGGACGCCATGGTCATTCACAAAGGAAAAATATTCAACATTAAGGAATCTTTCACATGCTCATCTTCCAATGTGGTATATATCATTCAGTGTAAAAAATGCAACGAAGGCTGCTACATTGGAGAAACAAGTCAGATGCTAAAGAAGAGATTTAATTTACATAGACACCATATGAAAAATGCTAGTAGCAATTAGGATTTCTCCTCCGTGGGGCAGCATTTTACAAAACCAGAACACTGTACCAGTGCTTTCATGGTAAGAATCCTGAAAGGGAACTTTAAAACAATACAGGAACGTAAGACCTTTGAAGTCAGAATGATTACATATTTTGACACCCACCAGACAGGACTTAAAGATCTGGGTTTTCTAGCCCATTATCCTATATACTAATTTGCACCATGAACGTTCCATGAAGCTGCCTGGGTCCGTGCCTCCATTCTGATTGGCTGTGCCTGGGACTGAAGCCTCGGATGACGTCATCCAGAGAGCCCAAGCAACAGCAGTGTGGGCAAAGGCAGCTTCATCGAACATACAGGGAAAATAAAAGCAAAGAAAAAGGGCAAAAACCAGAGGAAGACTCCCTGGCTCACGAGCCGCTCTCTCCTGTGCTGAACCCTTCACTCGCCAATGGCCGTCGCCACTGCTTCTGCCCCACACTTCCTACAGCGTGCAGCCCAGGGTCCCCGGCTTGGCGCCCACGTCTCCCTCTAGGCAGCACGATACAGCATGCCAACGCCAGCACGCCCGCACAGGAATGAGCACGCAAACGCCAGCCCGCCGACCCAGGAGCGCGAGACAACCTGCAGCCCGCCCCGAAAACAAAAAAAAACAAACCCAAATAAACCGGCAGATCGCCCGTCCAACCGCTGCAAGTCAAAAACGGCAAGGGGGCGGGTCTGGAACTCAGAGGACGGACAGAGGGAAGGAGAGTGACAGAGGGAGGGAGAGAGGGAGTGGGGTCCTGGAACTCAGAGGACAGGGGAGGGGGAGGGGGGGAATGCACCACCTGTTTAAAAAAAAAAAACAGCCATACAGAATACCTGGAAACTTATGGACAAAGTGGCGAGTTGCAGGGGAGAGGAAAGGGGGCCGTGGGACTTGGAGGGGACAGAGGGAGAGAGCGAGGGGGGGGATAACCTTGCTAGAGCCTGTTTCATTTCAAACAGAAACGGGCCTTTTTTACTAGTAAACCATAAAATTGTACTGCTTTGTCACCCTCCTGTCTCCACGCATATCTCCACGCATATCTCCCTGTCTCTCACCTATCCACCCCCATCCTGTTAGACTGTCACTGAAATGCTTTGATGTTTCACTTACATATACTGTCATCTACCAGCATTTGCTTATTTCCGATCTGACGAAGAAGGGCCACCTTCGAAAGCTAATCAGGAAATATATTAAGTTATGTCCAATAAATAAGGTATCATCTTATTTTCTTTTCCATGTTTTATTTCTATTGATTACTTTTAAAAATGGACTAACACGGCTACCACACCTCTCTACTCATGGATAATTTTACAATGCAGGAACGGACTATAGCACAATGGGCAGTATGACAATATTTTATGTCCCTTGGATAGTGTGGTCCTGCCTCGTTAAATCACACTGAACACCTTAGGAGAAGGTTCATCGGCATTTAACACGGCAGTGGTGCTGAATATTATGTCTGGCAGATACCACACCATCCAGGGAGAACTGGGGTGATCAGGATTTAGATTTGGGCAATCGCAGAAGATACTGACACTCAATGTCAGAGCCCACATAATTAAGATGGACAGCAGAAAAAGCACTAAATATCAGAGGCTTCAGCTTACTCGCCCCTTCCCCCTGCTGTCAGAAACACAACTTCCATGTTCCTGAGAGCAATCTCATGCAGCTATACTAGGTTGTCAAGTTAATCGGCAAGGTCTCCGGAAGAAGTCTTTGTGAAACAAGTCCCTGTTGGGACCTTTGCCCACTATATGAGACATGGACATCGTCCTGTACAGATTTTGACCCTGTGGAATAGACAGGGATCGGTGCTGGGGCCGAATCTGTTCAGTATATTTGTGAGTGACTTTGCCGAAGGGTTAGAAGGTAAAGTTTGCCTTTTTGCGGATGATACCAAGATTTGTAACACAGTGGGCACCCCGGAGGGAGTGGAAAACATGAAAAAGGATCTGCAGAAGCTAGAAGAATGGTCTATGGTTTGGCAATTAAAATTCAATGCAAAGAAATGCAAAGTGATGTACTTAGGGGGTAGAAGTCCACGGGAGACATATGTGTTAGGCGGTGAGAGTCTGATATGTACAGACGGGGAGAGGGAGCTTGGGGTGATAGTATCTGAGGATCTGAAGGTGACGAAACAGTGTGACAAGGCGGTGGCCATAGCCAGAAGGTTGCTAGGCTGTACAGAGAGAGGTGTGACCAGCAGAAGAAAGGAGGTGTTGATGCCCCTGTACAAGTCATTGGTGAGGTCCCACCTGGAGTATTGTGTTCAGTTTTGGAGGCCGTATCTTGCTAAGGATGTAAAAAGAATTGAAGTGATGCAAAGAAAAGCTACAAAAATGGTACGGGATTTGCATTACAAGACATATGAGGAGAGACTTGCTGACCTGAACATGGATACCCTGGAGGAAAGGAGAAACGGGTGATATGATACAGACATTCAAATATTTGAAAGGTATTAATCCGCAAACGAACCTTTTTCGGAGATGGGGAGGTAGTAGAACTAGAGGACACGAAATGAGGTTGAAGGGAGGCAGACTCAAGAAAAATGTCAGGAAGTATTTTTTCATGGAGAGAGTGGTGGGCACTTGGAATGCCCTCCTGCAGGAGGTGGTGGAGATGAAAACGGTAACACAATTCAAAAATGCGTGTGATAAACATAAAGGAATTGTGTTCAGAAGGAATGGATCCTCAGAAGCTTAGCAGAAATTGGGTGGCAGCACCGGTGGTGGGAGGCGGGGCTAGTGGTTGAGAGGCGGGGCTAGTGCTAGGCAGATACAAATCAAGGTCAGGTACACACATAAAGTAGCACATATGAGTTTATCTTATTGGGCAGACTGGATGGACTGTACGGGTCTTTCTCTGCCATCATCTACTATGTTACTACTTTTTCTCTTATTCTCCAAAGAAAAATCATGCCATCCAAACTGTGGATTAGACTTGGTCTCTACAGATTTTCACCCTTGTGTAATTTCACAGAGCAGGGACCATCATTAAGCATCTACAGCCTTGTGCTGCCCACATGTTCCGTGATATCACCCAGTACTATGAGAGTAGGGATAGGACAACACTTTTGCTGTCTACACACATTTTATCATTGATCTCCAATTGTGTCTTGCTTGTCACCACAGAGGTCTGCATTGCATATCAAATCTTACACTAGTAAGTGCAGATTTTATGACCCCCTGAGGCAAGCATTTGTGCCGAAACATGGATATGTGTCAGTTCCTTTTTGATCTAGCGTGTTATCCTCTGGTGGACATTCTCAGCAATCGGATTGACATTGTTTGATTTTATTGAATAATTGAGTGGATATAAGAAATGTCATTATATTTGAATGGATTTTTATTAGGGAAAGGGAAATGGGACGATACGGTCTATGCCAGAGCCGGTGGTGGGAGGCGGGACTGGTGGTTGGGAGGCGGGGATAGTGCTGGGCAAACTTATACGGTCTGTGCCCGGAAGAGGACAGGAACAAATCAAGGTATACACAAAAAGTAGCACATATGAGTTTATCTTGTTGGGCAGACTGGATGGACCATGCAGGTCTTTTTCTGCTGTCATCTACTATGTTACTATACTGCCTTTCTGAGGTTTTTTGCAACTACATTCAAAGCAGTTTACATATATTCAAGTACTTATTTTGTACCAGGGGCAATGGAGGGTTAAGTGACTTGCCCAGAGTCACAAGGAGCTGCAGTGGGAATCAAACTCAGTTCCCCAGGATCAAAGTCCACTGCACTAACCACTAGGCTACTCCTCCACTTGTAGCATTTTGAATTTGTAGCTCCCAGGGTCAGACGGTGAGGACCCTTGAAAAAGCATCAGCAAAACGGGTCCATCGGGACCTCACTCTGAAAATATTAACGGAGCAGCGGAGCACAGATAGAATGCTGTCAAATTAAGATAAGTGGGTTTTTTTATTATTGCACCACGTTGTTAAAAGAGTTCAATGAGAGGTTTTTTGCCTATGATTACTTTTTAACTGTGTGCTAACAGTATTTTTCCAGTTAAAGGCAACCGAGTAGAGCCACAGTAGTACGAGGTCTTATCCTCTCATTTTCAATACATGAGCACACATGCAGTGGTTGTAAGTGTGCAAATGAGATTCACATTGTGTATTGTTTTAGAACAAAGATCTTGTGAATCAGATCTAATTTTGAAGCACATAAGTTTAAGTACACACAACAACAGCCAGAACTTTGGTTTATATTACCAGTGCCGAAGTCTATGTAAATTTTCAACCTTAACCTTGTCAGCCCACTTGTGGCTGGAAAATCACTTAAATCTGGTAGGGTTGAACAAAGGAAAAATATTTTTGGCTCTTTTTGGTTCATTTTGGCTTTTAAGAAAAAAAAAAAAAAAAAAAGATTTCCAGACTTCTTTTGGTTCATGTCAAACATTTGTGTTAATAAGCTTCTAACTTAACAAATTGACTTTACTTGAGAAAATTCAGTGGTTAACTTGTATTAAATTAATTTTATGCACAGTAAGGGAGAAATCTAGAAAGAAGGGGACTGATATTAAGCTGGTGGGAGGTAGCCGCATAAGTGCCACGGCCAGTGCTGATCACAGATATTCAATGCCAGGCCATTTCTGTTGACCGGTTTTGAATATTCTGGTTTTATTTGTTTGGCTAACTTAGGGGCCCTTTTGCTAAGCCTCATAGGTGCCTACACACGCCCAATACGCGTCAATTCAGAGTTACCGCCCGGCTACCGTGTGGCCCGTTAATTTCATTTTTGACGTGCATCTGCTACGCGTGCCAGAAAATATATTTTATTTTCTGGCACGCAGCTAAAATCGGGTGTAGGTGCTGGTTGACGCACGTAGGTGATTACCGCATGGTTAACGCGAGAGACCTTACCGCTAAGTCAATGGCTGGTGGTAAGGTCTCAGACCCAAAATGGATGTGCGCCAATTTTTATTTTGCCACACATCCATGTTCGGCAAAAATTTTAAAAAGACCTTTGTTTACAGGTGTGTTGAAAAAAGCATCTGTACGCATCCATAACAAGCACCTACACTACCGCAGCCCATTTTCAGTGCTGGTTGGTTAAGTTAATAACGGGCAAAGATAGGACTGATTTGCCTGCTGAAATTAGCCAGTCAGTGCCGAGAATACTGCCAATTATCAGATGATATAGCCGGTTAACTTTACAGCACTGACTGTGAAAATGCAGTGGAGATAACCAGTTATCTCACATAGAATATTCGCGGTTAGGTGCTGAAACACTATTTAATCAGTCAGCGGCCATTAGCTTTGAATATAAAGGGGAAGGTGCTTACATTTAGTCACTACAAATGCTCATAAATGACTTGAATACTGATATATATATATGCGCACATTTATTTATTAGGAGTTATTTACCATCTACAGTCTACAGCAATTATGTGTGAAGAAAGGTCTGTGAACACTAAAAATATACCTTATGCTATTCTTTTACTACACATTTCTCTTCAACAGTACATGTTTTACAGGGGGCCATTCATAAGGGTGGAGTCTGGGCAGAGCATGAACGGGGCAACATGTGCATATCTTATATCTCCTGAATCTAGGTAACAGCATTTACTTGTGGCTTCTGTAAGTTTCATCATATTTTAGTAGAACTTGATTCTCACTTCAGTGAAGTCACTCTCCCACACGATGGCCTTCTCATCAATGGTGAAATCCTATCCCAGAGGAGCATAAGTGTTATAACTACCAATAATTTCATGCCCCTGTATCCCATTAGGTAAATAGACAATATTGATGATATCGTATCCAATGGTGAGGTCTCCATTCTCATCAAAAGATACATCTTCACCAAGACCGTTCTTAAAGTGGACGTTCTTCAAATAATGATGAAACTAAAGAATGAAAAGTAAATTTTCAATACTGCCAAGTTACCCTTGTAATTTCAAGTACACATAAAAGCAAAACAATTTTCCTTTTTCAAGTTATTTCATCTCTTCTTCTCACTCTACAATCCTCAATCACTTTCTTTTGCCTCTGCATTGACCTATAGCTTTTCATCTCCCTCACTCCAGCCCTCCCATTTCCCATCTCTCTCGCTCCTTACCCAGTGTCTCACTAGCTTCCCTTCTCTCTCTGTCTTCTTGCATGCCCATGTCCGGCATCTCCTCTCTCTTCCTTTCCGCCATGTCCCATGTCCAGCATTTTTGCTTCTTTTCCCCACCTCTCCCAGTAGTCTATCACTTTTCTTTCTCTATCCCACCACAGTCCAGCATGTCCCATTCTCTTCCATCTCCCCTGCGTCATATCCAGCATTTGTTTTCCTCTTCCTATCTCCTGCTCTGTGTCCAGCATTTCCCCTTCCCTCCCTGCAAGGTGTCTATCATCTACTTTTCCTTTCTGCCAGGACCAAGAACACCTTTTCTTTCCTTATCCTCCCACCTCGGGTGTCCAGTGGCATCTTGCTCATTGTTCCCTCTAAGCTGAGTGGGAGTCCTCCAAATGCATTGCTGCCAGTGGGGGTGTGTGTGGTGCTTCAATACTGTGGTTTCAGTTGCTAGGGGCAGGCAGTTTCCTTTGAGTCCTGCAGAGCTTGCCTGTCTCTCACTATTGAAAAATGTACATAAGTATTGCTATACTGGGAAAGACCAAAGGTCCATCGAGCCCAGCATCCTGTTTCCAACAGTGGCCAATCCAGGTCACAAATACCCAGCAATGTAATAGTGAAACTACCCCCCTCCCCCCAGTGGCAGGACTATAGGTGGAGGATGCCTGCTCAGCTTAGATGTTACAGTGATCTCGCCCCTCCCCCCCCCCCCCTTTATCATTAGGTCCTGAATCCTCCCTTCTATTTAATTTTCCCTGCCAGGCCTAACCCCTCCTGTTCTTGCTGTCTCTGGGTTTTAAAAATTGTTAGACAAATTCCTGGAGGAAAAGTCCATAGTCTGCTATTGAGACAGACATGGGAAGCAACTGCTTGCCCTGGGATTTGTAGTATGGAATGTTGCTACTCTTTGAGATTCTGATAGAAACTTGTTACTCTTTAGGATTCCAGAATTTTGCTATTCTTTGGGGTTCTACATGGAAGGTTGCATGATTTGGGTTTATGCCAGGTACTTGTCACCTGGCTTGGCCACTGTTTAGAAAACAGGATATTGGGCTAGATGGACCATTGGTCTGGCCCAGTATGGCTACTCATGTCCTTATGCTGCTTCCACTGCCAAACCACCTCCACTGGACCTGAGGAAGCTAAACTACATGTTTGTACCTTTGAGCACAAGATGTGTTTACATTTTTATTCTTTCAGCACAGTCACTATTTTCTCCTTGTGGTAAAGTGTCTATGGCTGAGCAGTTCTGTGACCTCTGCGACTTAGAGGAGCAAATCTATAACAGGAAAACTAGTGGGAGCCTAGTATTATATAAGGGAATGTAAGCACTAGTTTACAGGGTATACATGCGCTTAGACGCAAGAACGTAAGCCAGAAATTGAGCTGGTATAAATGGTCACACTTACTTGTGGGAGACAGCCACATAACTTACAATATTCATAAGTACATAAGTACATAAGTAGTGCCATACTGGGAAAGACCAAAGGTCCATCTAGCCCAGCATCCTGTCACCGACAGTGGCCAATCCAGGTCAAGGGCACCTGGCACGCTCCCCAAACGTAAAAACATTCCAGACAAGTTATACCTAAAAATGAGGAATTTTTCCAGTCCATTTAATAGCGGTCTATGGACTTGTCCTTTAGGAATCTATCTAACCCCTTTTTAAACTCCGTCAAGCTAACCGCCCGTACCACGTTCTCCGGCAATGAATTCCAGAGTCTAATTACACGTTTGGTGAAGAAAAATTTTCTCCGATTCGTTTTAAATTTACCACACTGTAGCTTCAACTCATGCCCTCTAGTCCTAGTATTTTTGGATAGCGTGAACAGTCGCTTCACATCCACCCGATCCATTCCACTCATTATTTTATACACTTCTATCATATCTCCCCTCAGCCGTCTCTTCTCCAAGCTGAAAAGCCCTAGCCTTCTCAGCCTCTCTTCATAGGAAAGTCGTCCCATCCCCACTATCATTTTCGTCGCCCTTCGCTGTACCTTTTCCAATTCTACTATATCTTTTTTGAGATACGGAGACCATAAGTTACAAGCATCACTGTGCGCCACACCCAGCCCCTGGTGATGTGTTTGCCCACCTGCTAACTAAATGCTACCAAAGATATGCAGGGATTTACAGAACAATGCTTAGGCAGAATATTGGTAATTACAAGTATTTGTGCAAATATTCTAATCATTTCTGCACCTATCTGATCCATAAGTGTAATCTCTGACTCTATTGAATTTACCCTTAGGTGTCTCCACGGTATCCTGTCTTCTCCTCCTCTCATGAAGGCTTCCCTTCCACTCTGTGCTAGTATATTTCATTCCTTTAACTTTGATATTACCTTCCATGGCATATAATTTCCTTTCTCCACTCCACATAGTATCATTTCCAAGATCAGACATGATCATGTCATGCAGTGCATGTGCCAGGGCGTACACAGCATTATGCACACTGTAGCTGCTCCCCAAGTACTTGGTGTTACAATGTAGTGGAGACCAAGATGTATTCACATTACAAGATCTTCTAATGCTCTTTAGGCACTGACTGTCACACAGGCCCCTCCACCATGACAAACAAAATCGCTTAGAAGCAGGATAGGATTCACCTCACGGACAAATTTTGAAAAATTTGGAATATTCTTCTTTGTGACTGTGAATGCCAAGGTGTCGTTCTTCAGATTCCTGTCCACTGAATAACTTGAGTCAAAGTCCTGCTCATGCGTGGTGATCCAGACCTTTTTAGTTCTATGTACGGAATCTCTGTTCTCAAATATATTCCAGATATAATCCCTACTACAATAAAGAATGATCACACTAGTTGATGACGTATAGATTATGTCATATAGTTGGAAAAAATCAGTTGGCATGAATTTTTCGTTATTGAAAATTTCTTTGAATTCAATGCAGCCTCCATTCTACTCAATCTCTTCTATCAGAATCTGAACAGCCCTAAGGTCTTTACAACATGCAATGATACCAACCCAACCCCTGCCAAAGTGTTTCAGTAGCTTGACTATCCCAATGCTGAGATGCAGCTCACTGGGAACAGTCCGGTAAAAATATGGAAATTTAACAATGTCACTCATCAGAAGATTCTGCAAGGTGAAACTGATCTGTTGAAAAAAGGTTAATAAATAGGGCTGCATTTTAATTGTGTTTAATAATTAATTGCATGTTGCCCGACTTCTGCCTCCCCTCACTGTGCATGGTCCAACATCGCTTCCTCCCGGACCTGCCCGCAGCTCTCCTCCTTCCCTCCCCTTTCTTAATTCCCCCCACCCATACCTAAACCTGTACCTGGTGTACCTTCTTAAATTCTAGTGTTCAACCCTGTAGGCCAGCCGAGGCCATACTCAAAAGCTACCTGTGTCCTGCACCAGGTCTTGCATCAGAAGGGGCAGTCTGGGTCAGATGGAAACTTGCTGTTTTCAGAAGGGGAGGACCGTATCAGAGGAAAAGGCCTGGTGCAGGTCACATGGCAAGGCAACTTCATGCTCACTAATGTCCATTAATGCTCGCTAAGCATTAGTAAAAGGCCTCCTAATACTTATGTGATCAGTTTTAAAATTTATTCCCCAAAAGAGTGCACTTTTCAAAGTACTCACAGAGTGCACAGTTTATGGCTGTTTTTTTTCCTGAGTATTTATTTACACCAGTTTATACCTTTGCCTGGTTCTTCCTGTTATCGCTGTTGTAGGTGTGCCTCAGCCTTGGAAAAAAAAAAACTGTAAAATGCTTTAAGTCACCTCCGTCCTGACCTGCAGTGCAAACACGAAAGTGAAAGCAGTAACTTTCTCTCTGCACACAACACAAACTCGTCTTCACTCAGGAGGAGCTCCTTTCGTTCTTGACCAATTCCATATCTAATCTGCACTTGGAGAGGGTGCCATGCAGTATTAATTATAAGCGATTTACCTGCCACCCCTAGGATTTCACTTCAGATCTGGATGGAATGTTGTCGGTACGGACATGAGCAACTCTGGGCTTTCACTCTCCTCCTGTTCTCTTGCTCCTAATCTCCACCGAGACTCTCTCTAGTGGTAAGTGCTGGGACTTTGGACTGGGATCAGACTCCGATACACCCACTGCGGAATTTTGTCCTGTCCCGGCTGTAACTTGAAGATTTTCACCTAAGCTGCCTGGTGAAACTCGAGGGAGGGAGATAAGGCACTGATTTGGGGGTCGTTTTTCAAAGACATGCTAAACAATGGTCTGCGCAACTGTTAGTGTGTGTGTGTGTGCTGTGGCCACTTTTTTAGCTAAATTTCAGTTGGTGTCATTTATGGGCCTGGCCGTGTGCTAATTTCCACAGTAGGGTGTGGCCATTACTATCTGAGCCCCTTACCGACCTATTTAGTAGGCAGTAAGAGTTGATCTTGTTGGGCAGACTAGATGGATGTTACTATGTACGTAAGGGCTCACACGCTACTTGTGTGCTAATTGGGCAGCATGGGGCAAAGCGCTCACACTGCACTTTTATCACTGGCCATGCCTACTACAGCCCCCCAACAATTTTCTAACATGGGGATCAGTGCATGTTGATCACAGCAATACCACGGGATGCCTGAGCGCGCACCGTGGCGGTAGTGTTTTTGGCACGCACTTCCTGCATGGTAGCCCTACTACCCTTTAGTAAAAGACCCTTTAATTTGGTGCTGATTCTGCTTCTTCAGCTGAAGTATTTGCTTATATAGTTTTAGGTCCTTGAAAGTGTCTTGAATCTGCTGGGCATAGGGTGGGGGTGCAGGAGGAAAGGGAGAGAAAAGGGATAGACAGGGCACAGAGAAGAGAAGCTGGGCATGGAGTAAGCATAAGGACAAGGATACAGAGGAGCAATGATGGAAAGGGGGTAGGATAGGGAGAGAGAAGAGAGAGAGAGAGGTGATGCTGAATATAAGTTGAGGAAAGGGGATACTAGCAGGTTACTATATCTCCGCTCAGCCATCTTTGCTCTAAGCTGAAATGCCCTAGCTGTTTCAGCCTTTCCTCATAGGGAAGTCATCTCATCTCCTTTATCATTTTCATCGCCCTTCTCTGTACCTTTTCTAATTCTACTTTATCTTTTTTGAAATACAGTGACCAAAATTGCACACAGTATTCAAGGCGCGGTCACACTATGGAGCGATACAAAGGCATTATAATATCCTTGTTTTTATTTTCCATTCCTTTACTAATAATACCTAACATTCTTTTTCCTTTCTTTGTCGCCATAGCACACTGAGCAGAGGGTTTCAAAGTATCGTCAACAATAACTCCTAGATCCTTCTCCTGGTCGGTGACTCCTAATGCACAACCTTGCATCACATAGCTATAGTTTGGGTTCCTCTTTCCCACAATGATCCATCCTAACTATTAACAATGATACTCTTTAAACCCAGACAAAATCGACTCTTCACTGTTGACTAATTCATGAACTCTGTTACCAATGAACTATAACATATTGCTACTTATTTGCAGAAAAGAACTTCTATATTAGATTGTCTGACTCTATACATTACTTTACTACTACTACTTATCATTTCTATAGCGCTACAAGGCATACGCAGCTCGGTACACCATACACTTTGTATTTCTCGTCCCGGAAATGGCGATCGCCATTATGGCATAATGTAAGCCACATTGAGCCTGCAAATAGGTGGGAAAATGTGGGATACAAATGCAACAAATAAATATGCATCACTTTGCACTTGCTCACATTAAACATCATCTGCCATTTGGATACCCAGTCTCGTAAGGTCATCTTGCAATTTTTCACAATCCTCTTGCAATTTAACAACTTTGAATAACTTTGTGTGATCGGCAGATTTAATTACCTCACTAGGTATTCCCATATCTAGATCATTTATAAATATGTTAAAAAGCAGCGGTCCCAACACAGACCCCTGGGGAACCTCACTATCTACTCTTCTCCATTGAGAATACTGACCATTTAACCCTACTCTCTGTTTTCTATCTTTTCCCACTAACTACCCTTCTCCATTGAGAATACTGACCATTTAACCCTACTCTCTGTTTTCTATCCTTTAACCAGTTTTTAATCCACAATAGAACACTACCTCTTATCCCATGACTCTCCAGTTTTCTCTGGAGTCTTTCATGAGGTACTTTGTGAAATGCCATTTTGAAAATCCAGATGCACAATATCAACCGGCTCACCTTTATCCACATGTTTGTTCACCCCTTCAAAGAAATGTAGTAGATTGGTGAGGCAAGATTTCCCTTCACTAAATCTACGTTGGCTTTGTTTCATTAATTCATGCTTTTGAATATGCTCTGTAATTTTGTTCTGTCTACCATTTTACCCAGCACTGACGTCAGACTCACCGGTCTGTCATTTCCCGGATCACCTCTGGAAGCCTTTTTAAAAATCGACGTTACATTGGCCACCCTCCAATTTTCTGGTACCATGCTTGATTTTAAAGATAAATTACATATTACTAACAGTACTGCAAGTTATTTCAATTCAATCAATACTCTGGGATTAATACCATCCGGTCCTGATGATTTGTCACGCTTCAAACCTTTTCCGGAGATGGGAAGGCGGTAGAACTAGAGGGCATGAAATGAGATTGAAGGGAGGCAGACTCAAGAAAAATGTTAGGAAGTATTTTTTCATGGAGAGAGTGGTGGATATTTGGAATGCCCTCCCGCGGGAGGTGGTGGAGATGAAAATGGTAACGGAATTCAAACATGCGTGGGATAAACATAAAGGAATCCTGTTCGGAAGAAATGGATCCTCAGAAGCTTAGCCAAGATTGGGTGGCAGAGCCGGTGGGGGGAGGCGGGGTTAGTGCTGGGCAAGACTTCTACGGTCTGTGCCCTGAAAATGGCAGATACAAATCAAGGTATGGTATACACAAAAAGTAGCACATATGAGTTTATATTGTTGGGCAGACTGGATGGACCGTGCAGGTCTTTTTCTGCCGTCATCTACTATGTTACTATGTATTACATCTTCCAGGTTTACAGAGATTTGATTCAGTTTCTCTGACTCGTCAGCACTGAATACCATTTCTGGCACCGGTATCTCTCCAACATCTTCCTCGGTGAAGACCGAAGCAAAGAATTCATTTAATCTTTCTGCTATGGCCTTGTCTTCCCTGAGTGCCCCTTTTACCCCTCCACCCTGCCCTATACCCCTTTGAACCCCCAAACACCGGTTCTGAACAAACATTTTCCTGGGTACTTTAGATCTATATTAAGATCATGATTTACAGAGATCCATAATATACCAAGCGGAGTGTGCTGTACTTTAAAATGTTACCAGTAAATCCAGGACTGATAGACCCTGAGGACTGGGTAAGTGATAGACTGCTGAGGGAGTGGGGTAGATTTCAGAAAAATTGAAGGCATGATTGTAATCAGGGAAGAAGGAGAGAGGTGGGGTTACAAAATGAAAAATAATTAAAAAAACAAACAAACAGTGAAATGAAACATAAAATGAAAAATAATTCTTAGTCAGTCCTCTTGAAGTTTCTACAAACATCTTCCAAGTCACATTTACAATTTCCAGTTGATCTCCATTTGTTTTGCATCATACACCTAGAAAATTTTAAAGTCATTGGTCCCAATTACCCCGTGGTTGCTGTTCTGGGTGAAGATGCTGTATTATCCTGCCGCCTCGCCCCACCTATCAGCACCGAGAACATGAAGGTGAGGTAGTTCCGAACCAGATTCCTATCACTTGTGCACTTGTATGAAGATGGGAAGGACCAGAGTAAGGAGCAGCTCCCAGAATACTGCGGGAGGACGGAGCTGATCAGAGATCACCTCTCCAGTGGAAACGTGTCACTGAGGGTCCACAACATTAGCCTGTTTGATGAAGGAAGATACACACGTTACATTCAATTGGATACTTACCCTCAACACACAGAACTGGAACTGAAAGTGGCAGGCAAGAAGAGATCTTAATTTTACTTCTGACTTTCAACCCTTCCTCTGTTTATTATAATACCAGCTGACACCTGGTGAAATTCATTGAAGGAGTTTGTTTAGTCCTCTTGTCTCTGCTAAGTCACCTTTCTCTTCAGTCTGATCTCGTCATCTGTTTGTTGAACATTTGCGCCCTTCTACCCCCAAACCTCAGCTTCAACCCAAAGACAAACCCAGCAGTCTTTGTCTCTAGCAGTTCATTTCAACCCCTCTCTCCTGGTCTCCAGCCATTGCTCCTAACTCTCCCTCCATTCCTCCCTGGTTCTAGTAGTCTCTCTCTCTCCATCTGTTTCCCATACAGATGTTCTCAGAGCTCCCTTCCTCCCCCCACCCCCATGGTCCCCAGCAATCATTCTCACTCTCCCTCCTCCATAGCCTGCATTCTTTGTGTGTCCTGTAATGTGCCACCTGCTTCTGTTCCTTCCCTTATAGCTCTTAAGCCAGTGCCTGGGGCAGAGTGTGCTGATATCTGTGTGTGTGTGTGTGTTAGGTATGTATATACTGTCCCCCTAATTCTGAAAATCTGCGTGTCCAAATTTAGGCTTTGTGCCAGGGTCGGATTAGGTGCAACTGATACCCTAAGCACAGCCCAACAATGGTGCCTGTCGGCCCTTCCACTGCTTAACTGACAAGACATTAAGTGCTGAGAAAAATCATTGTTTGAAACAAAACATATATGTTTATGATGGTTAGAAAAAAAACTGAAATCCATGTTGGATAATGGGTGTGGCAGGTGGCAGTGAAAGAGTTAAGTACAGTAGACAAAAGTAGAGGCTGTTTTGCCCAGTGAACTTGAGTTAAGGGCATGATAGCTAGGGGAAAAACTCTGTGGTGCTCTAAGCACCTGCTTATTTTGCTTAATGGTTAATCCAAGTCTGCTTAGCGTGCAAATTTGTGAGTGCAATTATAGAATAAGGTCGGTTGCGCGCACATCTGAATATAATATAGTACAGTCTTGATTATCCGACATAAAAGGGACCAACCCATTGTTGGTTAAGTGAAAAGTTGGATAATATGGAATACAGTGGTAACCCTTAAAAAATACACAGAAAACATACTTTATGCGTAAAGAACAGGTATAGGATATCTTTAATTTTAAAATATTATTAATTAACACTAATCAGCAACAAAAATTTAAAACATTGTACAGCAAGTAATGTGAACAGAAATACAGAACCGAGCAAGGGAACCATAATTATCTATTGCATGTACTGTACAGAACGGAGCAGAGCCCCATTTCTCAAGATCACTATCAGGCTTATTTTCGAAAGAGAAGGGCGCCCATTTTCCAACACAAATCGGGAGATGGGCATCCTTCTCTCAGGGTCGCCCAAATCGTCATAATCGAAAGCCGATTTTGGGCGTCTTCAACTGCTTTCCATCGCGGGAACGACCAAAGTTCACGGGGGCATGTTGGAATGGTAGCGAAGGAGGAACTGGGGTGTGCTTAAGAGATGGGCGTCCTCGGCCGATAATGGAAAAAAGAAGGGCGTCCCTCACGAGCATTTGGCCGACTTTACTTGGTCTATTTTTTTCTTGCGACCAAGCTTCAAAAAGGTGCCCGAACTAACCAGATGATCACCGGAGGGAATCGGGGATGACCTCCCCTTACTCCCCCAGTGGTCACAAACCCCCTCCCACCCTAAAAAAAACTTGAAAAATATTTTTTGCCAGCCTCAAATGTCATACCCAGCTCCCTGACAGCAGTATGCAGGTCCCTGGAGCAGTTTTAGTGGGTGCAGTGCACTTCAGGCAGGTGGACCCAGGCCCATCCCCCCCCACCTGTTACACTTGTGGTGGTAAATATGAGCCCTCCAAAACTCACCAGAAACCCATTGTACCCAAATGTAGGTGCCCCCCCTTCACCCCTTAGGGCTATGGTAGTGGTGTACAGTTGTGGGGAGTGGGTTTGGGGGGCTCGACACACAAGGTAAGGGAGCTATGCACCTGGGAGCAATTTCTGAAGTCCACTGCAGTGCCCCCTAGGATGCCTGGTTGGTGTCCTGGCATGTGAGGGGGACCAGTGCACTACGAATGCTGGCTCCTCCCACGACCAAATACCTTGGATTTGGTCGTTTCTGAGATGGGTGTCCTTGGTTTCCATTATCTCCGAAAACCGGGGACGACCATCTCTAAGGATGACCTAAGGACGACCATCTCAAAGGTCGACCTAAATGTTGGGATTTGGGCATCCCGACCGTATTATCGAAGCAAAAGATGGACGCCCATCTTATTTTGATATTACGGGTTTCCCCGGCCCTTCACGGGGACGTCCTGCGAGGACGCCCTCAGCAAAATTTGGGCGCCCCGTTTGATTATACCCCTCCACATTGTCTTCTCCAGTCAATAACAGTTTGCTGTATGAAGCAGAAGTCAACACAGCAGAGCAGAAACTAAAAACCTTCCGGATCTAAGAATGAGTAAGACTAAAGAAAGTTCTGTAAATGAACAAATAGGAATAGGTTTATATATGATACTGTACAGCATAAAACTCATTCTGCAGAAGAATCTTATCCTGGTTTGCTTTCTGCAAAAGCACGGTCTCAGCAGAGGCGTGCTAGGTGGGGCACCAGCGCAGCAACCTCTCCCCCAAACGGACTTCTGATGGCACCGGCACGGGAGCCTATTTTTCAGGCAGTCCGTGTCACAACCTGGCTACACTTCTGGGTTTCAGATCAAAAGTGGTTCTCTGGCAGGAAAAGCAAGGTCTCAGCTCAAATCTTTAATATTCACTTTCTTTAGCACTTCCTTTGTGAAAAAGTTTCTGCTTTATAGACAAAACAACTTTTTTCCTTTTTGACTGGCCAAAAATTGCTGCCATATGTAAAAGCAAGGTCTTAGCTTAAAACTTCTTTAATGGAAGAGAAGCCATACGCTTCTTAATGGCAGTGAAGAAGTATCAGCTGCAAAGCAGAGAAACATAGTTTTAGATCAAACATGGCTTCCTTACAACATGTGAAACCAGAAAACAGGACGAGAAGCCATGTGCTTCTTAACAGCAACATGACGTCACTGGGGGGGGGGGGGGGGGTCTGTCTGATATGCCAGATGGTCAGATTAGCAAAAGACGGATAATCGAGACTGTACTATACCTAGATCACTATTTATTTATTTATTACATTTGTATCCCACACATTTGTATCTAGGCAAGTAGGACTCTGTAAATAGCAGTCCTAACCTACCCAGATTATCCAGGATCTGGCACTGAATATTGGTGATAACCAGTAACTTCCAGGAGCTGCCAATGATATTCAGTGGCAGTACCCAGATAAAGGCTGGCACTGAATATCTATCTCAGTTTGCATTTATAACAGTGCTGATTGGTGCAGGCTGAATATTAACTCTGTAATGCTTATGCAAAGACGTTTGGCACCATTGATGTTAAATTTTGGTCCGGTAGTGGCATGCATTGTAACTCCCTAAAACTGCCATTCATACTACTACCACCATATGAATTTTCCCCCTGCTATATGGCCCAAGGTGAAGGGTTGCTTAGCAGGGGGCACATAATGAAGCTGCTTTGTAGTAAATTGAAAACAAATTGGAGAAAATATTTCTTCTCTCAACATGTAATTAAACTCTGGAATTCATTGCCAGAGAATGTAGTAAATAGCAGTTAGCTTAGCAGGGTTGAAAAAAGGTTTGGATAATTTCCTAAACGAAAAGTCCATAAGCCATTATTAAGATGGGCTTAGGAAAATCCACTGCTTATTTCTAGGATAAGCAGCATAAAATCTGTTTTACTGTTTGTGACCTGGATTGTTCACTGTTGGAAACAGGATACTGAGTTTCATGGACCTTTGGTCTGTCCCAGTATGGAAATGTTTATGTACTTACGTTCTCCCTCCTGCATCTTCTTTCATTCCCTGTTGGAATATTTCTCTTCTTCCCAGCTCTGGCCGTCTTCAAATCTGGGTTAAAAGCTCATCTTTTTTGAGACTGCTTTTAACTCCTAACTCCTATTCATTTTTTCAGTACCTATGTCTGTTTTATTAATCCCACCTTAAGTAATTTCCCTTATTTCTCCTGTTTGTCTGTCTTAATTAGATTGTAAGCTCTGTTGATCAGGGACTGTCTCTTATGTGTTCACTAGTAAAAAAAAGCCTGTTTCGTAAACCAATGAAACGGGCGCTAGCAAGGTTTTAGAGAGAGTGAGAGTGCATATATGTATGTGTGTCTTATGTGTTCATTATACAGCACTGCGTACATCTAGTAATGCTGTAGAAATACATAGTAGTAGCAGTAGTTCCCTATCTTCCTGTAAAAGAGGAAGAAACCTACCCTAGTGAAATATCAATTAGAAAAGGAGTCCCTTGCCAAGAATGAAAAGCACTCCCCTCAGGAGTATTTTAGTGTTTGGTGTGGGATAGGAAGTCGTTACAACAACAGAAAAATGACAATGACATTTCTTCTGTCATTTCCTATTGTTGGTAAATGAAATGGGCAATGTTTGTTTGCACATGAAACTGCCCCTCCCCCACCAACTCCCTTCGATTCCTGGTTCAATTTTCCAAGGTCTCCTCTTTGCAGTCTTCCCTTGAGGCCTACCTTAAGCATTGTGGTCCAGTGGGGAAGTTGGGAGAGGAGTGAAAGAATAATGTTAAAAGAATTCTCTGCGGTTACAACAGAAAAACACAGACCTTTGCCTATTAAAAAAAAATAAGAGACTTAGAAACGTATCTAGACAAAAAACTGAAATTGAAAGCCTAAGAAACTGACAGCAAGAATTCAAATCACTTATCTTAGCCTGCTGTCCAGTTCAAATGAAGGGTGGTACTTCCTTGCTTCCAGAAAAACTGTCATGCAGTCCCAACGGTCCCGTTTCGCTTCTTCAGGGAACCACATGCCATAATCAAAATGCTGGAGGGTTAACCTGAAGGCAGTGGAAAGTTAACCCTCCAGCATATATTTTTATACACCATTTTGCATATTTAAAAAACAAAAAAAGTATTTAAGGGGCTTTTTATGTCTTATGATTACTTTTTGAACTGTGTGCACCTGAAAAGTGAGAGTGTTGCCACAGGAGTGTATGAGACATTTTCCCCATTTTTTGAGAAGTCACATTTTTGGGTCTTCACTGGCAGACATTGGGTTGTCTGCCATACAGGCTTATTTTCGAAAGAGAAGGACGCCCATCTTTCGACACAAATCGGGCGTCCTTCTCGCAAGGCCTTCCAAATCAAATAATCAAAAGACGATTTTTGGACACCCTCGACTGCTTTCCGTCGCAGGTACGACCAAAGTTCATAGGGGCATATCTGCAGGATAGCGAAGGCGGGAATGGGGCGTGATTAGGAGATGGTCGTCCTCGGCCGATAATAGAAAAAAGAAGGGAGCCCTGACAAGCACTTGGACGACTTTACTTGGTCCATTTTTTTTCATGACCAAGCATCAAAAAGGTGCCCAAATTGATCAGATGACCACCGGAGGGAATCAGAGATGACCTCCCCATACTCCCTCAGTGGTCACTAACCCCCTCCCACCATAAAAAAAAGTTTTAAAATATTTTTTCCAGCCTCTATGCCAGCCTCAAATGCCATACTCAAGTCCATCACAGCAGTATACAGGTATCTGGAGCAGTTGTAGTGGGTGCAGTGTACTTCAGGCAGGCGGACCCAGGCCCATCCTCCCCCCCCCCCCTCCTGTTACACTTGTGGTGGTAAATGTGAGCCCTCCAAAACCCACCAGAAACCCACTGTACCCACATCTAGGTGCCCCCCTCATCCCTAAGGGCTATGGTAGTGGTGTACAGTTGTGGGAAGTGGGTTTTTGGGGGGGGGGGGAGTTGGGGACTCAGCACACAAGATAAGGGAGCTATGCACCTGGGAGCAAGTTGTGAAGTCCACTGCAGTGTCCCCTAGGGTGCCCGGTTGGTGTCCTGGCATGTGAGGGGGACCAGTGGCTCCTCCCACGACCAAATGGCTTGGATTTGATCGTTTTTGAGATGGGCGTCCTAGGTTTCCATTATCGCCAAAAACTGTGGACGACCATCTCAAAAACAACCTAAGGACGACCATCTCTAAGGTCGACCTAAATTTCATGATTTGGGCATCCCCGGCCGTGTTATTGAAACGAAAGATGGACGTCCATCTTATTTCAATAATGCGGGTTGCCCCGCCCCTTTATGGGGCCATCCTGCACCCTCATGAAAACGTTGATGCCCCATTCTATTATGCCCCTCATAGTGTCTCAACCAAGGGAAGAGATAGGACCCTTTGAAGATTACCCAGGAGAAGTTAAGGACCTACTGCTAGATTTAGTGAGTTGGAGGAGGCCAAGCACTATATTAAAATGCTGAGGGGAGAATTACAGCAAGCCACTGTGTATGTGAAGCAACTATGGGAGGAAAAGAAGTTCCTCCAAAAGCAAGTGGCAGAGGTTAAATGCCAGTTACAAAGTCAAAGAGAAATGTGGAGTGAAGGTCAGACCAGGCTGCAGGATCTGACAAAAGAGAAAGAGGAGCTGAGCTCTTTCTCAAAGAATGGAGTGCATGGAGAAATTGCAGTCAATCCGTACTGCTGCAGAAGCAGAACAGAAAGTTTTACATGAAACCATTGAACAGTCGGCAGAAGAGATAAGGCAACTGAGTACCAAGTTCTAAGAAAGGGACCCTGCAGAGACAGGAGGAGCTCCAATTTTTGCAACTCTCCTCAAGGAACAGCTGGAGAAGGAGAGAGAATGGTCACAGAGCCAGGATGCTCAGAGCATTGGGGTTGAAACCTCGAGAGATTAAGATGAGATGGAGACAGAGTATCAGGTCAGGATGGCTGTAGCCTGACTGATTGAAGAGGATGGTTGGTCTGATATCCCAGAAGTTGGGGCAACAAGACCGCTGGTTCATGGAGTAACAGGGCCCGATAGTTGCTATACTTATGTGTCCTGTCCACAGGATAGTGATGGGCACAGTGCCTGTCTGGGATGGGTGTCTGGGTTTCACCCAAGGGCAGGTTGGTGGTCCCTGGGTGTCAGTGGGAGTCACTGATACCCTAGTCAGTACTACCATCCAACCCCTGGTTAGGGTGCCCTAGGTAGTGGCAAGTGCTCAACCCAGTAGGGTTGAGCTGAGGGGGAGGGTATGTCAGGGAGTAAGTGATGTAAGGGCAGGAAACACTCCCTCACTGGTACAGTTCAGCCCCCTTTCAGCAGATGGCGCTAGTCTGCCGAGGCGGAGGCTGACTCAGTTCAGTCACCTGACAGCAGGTGGTGTTAGGCTGCAGAGACTGAGCCTGAGTCAGAGGGGCAGGGCTCAGGCCAGGAGGAAGCTGAAAGCCTGAAAGAATAGCAACATCAGCTGGTTTTGGTTTCCAGAGCTCTTTTATATGGTTCTGGCCTTATCTCTGAAGATAAGCAAGCTCCTCATTTTATTTTGAACATCTGGACTTTAGAAAGCACATTTTAGATCACTGAAGATGCAGTTCTTGGAATTCAGAAAAGTCCCAGAACCCAGGCACCAGAGAGGTGGGATCAAGCTTGTCTCTGCATAACAAGTTCAGGGCGCAGTAATTGTGCAATCATGACATCAGTTTAGTAGTTCAGAGACAAAGTTCTAGTTTAGGAGCTAATCCAGGCTAAAGCTCACCCTGTACTGCGCTCTGTTTTTGCAGGAGGTTGTCAAGCCATACTCTGGATTATAACTATATAGGAAAGGGACTAGACCCCTTAGTCCCCTCATTATTTCAAGATGGCTGGCAAGCAAGTACCTGGCAGCTTGAAATACTAACTAAAATTAGTTGCGTGCTTTTACTCATAGAGCCAACATGTAACATAGAAATGCTAATGTAATCAATTAACACATCTCATGCTAATCCTGTTAATAGTAAGACCTGCATGGTCCATCCAGTCTGCCCAACAAGATAAACTCGTATGTGCTACTTTATGTTTATACCTGACTTTGATTTGTATCTGCCATTTTCAGGGCACAGACTGTAGAAGTCTGCCCAGCACTAGCCCCGCCTCCCCACTGGCTCTGCCACTCAATCTCCGCTAAGCTTCTGAGGATCCATTCCTTCTGAACAGGATTCCTTTTTGTTTATCCCATGCATTTTTGAATTCTGTTACCGTTTTCATCTCCACCACCTCCCGCGAGAGGGCATTCCAAGCATCCACCACTCTTTCTGTGAAAAAATACTTCCTGACATTTTTCTTGAGTCTGCCCCCCTTGAATCTCATTTCATGTCCTCTAGTTCTACCACCTTCCCATCTCCGGAAAATGGGATTAATACCTTTCAAATATTTGAACGTCTGTATCATATCACCACTGTTTCTCCTTTCCTCCAGGGTATACATGTTCAGGTCAGCAAGTCTCTCCTCATACATCTTGTAACGCAAATCCCATTCCTTTTTTGTAAATTTTCTTTGCACTGCTTCTATTGTTTTTACATCCTTAGCAAGATACGGCCTTCAAAACTGAACACAATACTCCAGGTGGGATCTCACCAATGACTTATACATGGGCATCAACACCTCCTTTCTTCTACCGGTCACACCTCTCTGTATACAGCCTAGCAACCTTCTAGCTACGGCCACCGCCTTGTCACACTGTTTCGTCGCCTTCAGATCCTGATACTATCACCCCAAGATCCCTCTCCCTATCCATACATATCAGAATCTCACCGCCTAACACATACATCTCCCGTGGATTTCTGCTCCCTAAGTGCATCACGTTCAAATATTTGAAAGGTATTAATCTGCAAATGAACCTTTTCTGGAGAAGGGAAGGCAGTAGAACTAGAGGACATGAAATGACATTGAAGGGGGCAGACTCAAGAAAAATGTCAGGAAGTATTTTTTCACGAAGAGAGTGATGAATGCTTGGAATGCCCTCCCGCGGGAGGTGGTGGAGAGGAAAACGGTAACGGAATTCAAACATGCGTGGGATAAACATAAAGGAATCCTCCTCAGGATCCCCAGAAGCTTAGCCGGCGGTGGGAGGCAGGGCTGGTGGTTGGGAGGTGGGGATAGTGCTGGGCAGACTTATAGGGTCTGTGCCAGAGCCGGTGGTGGGTGGCGGGGCGGGTGGTTGGGAGGTGGGGATAGTGCTGGGCAGACTTATACGGTCTGTGCCCTGAAAAAGACGGGTACAAATCAAGGTAAGGTATACACAAAAAATGACACGTGAGTTTATCTTATTGGGCAGACTGGGTGGACCGTGCAGGTCTTTTTCTGCCGTCATCTACTATGTTACTATGTTACTTTGCATTTCTTCACATTGAAGTTTAATTGTCAAACCTTAGACCATTCTTCTAGCTTCTGCTGATCCTTTTTCATGTTTTCCACTCCTTCCCGGGTGTCCACTCTGTTACAAATCTTAGTATTGTCCGCAAACAGACAAACTTTACCTTCTAACCCTTCGGCAATGTCACTCACAAATATGTTGAACAGAATTGGCCCCAGCACTGATCCCTGAGGCACTCCACTGCTCACCTTTCCCTCATCCGATCATAAGAATGATCGAATATTTTGACACACAACAAACAGGACTTAATAAGGATCTGGGTTTTCTAACCCATTATAAACCATAAGCTGTATTTCTCTGCTTATTTCTCTGTTTATTACCCTCCTCTCACCTACCAACACCCATCCTGTTAGAATATCAATGAAATGCTTTGATGTCCCCATGCATACCCCCACCCTCCCACTCTGTCAGACTGTCAAAGTAATGCTTTGATGTTTCTCTTATATATACTATCTGCTACCACATTTGCTTATTTCCGATCTGACGAAGAAGGGCAACCTTCGAGAGCTAATCAAGAAATGTATTAAGTTATGTCCAATAAAAAAGTTATCATCGTATTTTCTTTTCCATGTTTTATTTTGTTTGATTTCTATTGATAACCTTTAAGAGTGGACTAACACCTCATCCGATCGAATTCCATTTACCACTACCCTCTGGCGCCTGTTCGTCAATCAGTTCCTAATCCAAACTCACCATTTCGGGTCCTATCTTCAACCTGTCTAGTTTATTTAAGAGCCTCCTGTGGGGAACCGTGTCAAAAGCTTTGCTGAAATCTAAGTAGATTACGTCTTGTAAATGGGCCCACTGCTCCAGTATGGGGGAAGGAAGCTGCCTCCTCAAATAGCAAGATCTTCACAAACTGCCACCAATGGATACTTCAAAACATTCCTTTATTTTTCAGGTTAATGACAAACTTCACTTCAGAGCCCTGGGTTAGGGCTTCTCAGGCAGGGCTGTTCTGCCTGGCTTGGTACACCAGCCCACTGAACACAAAGTCTCTGCCCTCTTCCCTGAGGGGGAGGCAATAGTCCCTTTTGAAATCCCTCCTTTTGTCAAAGTCAGTAGCAAACAAACAGTACTTGCCCAAGCAGGATTTCCCCTCTTCCCACCAGGCAGTCCTCCTTCATAAACAAGCCTTTCAAAATCAACAGAGTTTCTCAAAATAATCAGGTTTCAGTTTGGAAACAGGTTTGTAATTCTCCCCAGCAAACTTTCCACCAGTCTGGATTTCACCAAACAACAGGTCTCACCAAAGAAAACAGGCTTCCCTAATTAAGCAGGGTTTAAACTAAAATAAACTCCAAAACAATGTAGATTTGCAAACCTTCAGGTGCTGCCCTCCTCAGGGCTCTCCAGCTCCCATTCCATTGAGGTTTCTTCTCTGCAAAGCAAGCAAATCGCCTTGTCGGCCCTTCCCTCACTGTGTCCCGCCCTCGCGGAAATAGGAAGTTACATCAGAGGGCGGGACACAGTGAGGGAAGGGCCGACAAGGCGATTTGCTTGCTTTGCAGAGCAGACGCGAGGTGCTTCACAGATTTTTTTTTTTTAGGGCTGGGTGGCAGGAGATGTCCCTCGATGGAGCTGGTAGGCATCACTGAGCAGAAGTCGCTGGGAACAAAGGCAGACTGAACACTGGAGCAGAGGCGTGTTTGCGCACCCCCCTCCCTGATCCCGGACCGTTGTATGTGCGCAGGGGGGATGCTCACTAATGTCTGCCCTCACAGCCCGCGCAAAATGGTCTGACTGGCTTGGGTGTCCTGCCACGACACCAGACATCAGTGAGCCCCGGAGAAACCTTGGCACTCATCCAGCCCCAGATGTCAGGAGTCAGGAGCCACTACACTGGTCAACGGGCACTGATAGGAGCCGGCTTGGTCCTCCTCTCCAGCACTACACCATGTGCACACACTGATCAGCGCCTCTTCGGGGGCAGGAAACCTGTGCTGTGCCCAGGTAAAACTATATATATTATAAAATGGTAGTGGACTTTTAGGTGGGATGGGCTCTGCAGCACCCGTGTAAAAAAAAAAAAAGTTTTATATTTCATGGTGCTGGGCTTCTGGGTGGGGGTGGGCTCTGCAGTGCTCAGGCAAAAAAAAACACCTTTTTTTGGGCACGTGGGTGGGGATGAGGGATTGTGAAGGGCAAGGATGATGCCAAGCTTAAGGGAGGGATGTGGGGGTTAGGAAAGGGCAGAGCTGATCCCAGGGTAGAGGAAAGGATGTGGAGGTAAGGAAGGGCTGATGCTGGGCTAGAGGGAGAAGTGGAGGGAAGTCCACTCTAAGTTATTATTTAGTATTATTCCAAGAAATGCTACTAATACCAATATACATAGTGCCCACCCATATTAGCTCTGGGCCCACCCAAAATGTCAGGTCTGGATGCCACTGCCTAGCGCCCTCCTAATGGGTCACATTCACCTCTGGGCGAGTCTCCCACTCTCAAGTTATTCCCAGTGATTTCTAGGTTACTAGGGCCACAATCCCAGTGGTCCTACAGTTCCCAGAAAGCATTCACAGACCCAACATACAAACTACCAGGATTTTTTATCAGTCCAGAAAGGCAGAATGAACAAACAATTGTGTTTATTCTCAGAATTGGAACAGTGGACAAAAATGTACAATAACAAGTAACTGCCCAGCTCAGGTGACGCAGGACCTGACCAGGATGACCAATCGGGACATGCACATGTGAACCTGGCCAGGGTAACATGTGTACTTACACAGAAAAAAAGAATGTTTCTCTCCTTAGTACTGACTGATAAGTGGGTGGGTGAGGGTCTCTGGCTGTGGCAGGAGGATTCAGAGACAAAGCAGTGTAAACATGAGCATGTCAAATAAGAAAAACAGATGTGAGGCCAAAAGAAGAAAAGGGGAGGAACACCTCCACAAACATGTATAGGAGCAGCACCAACGGAGGTAGTCTAAGGAGTAAGGAGCCTTCATAGAAATCAAGCATCCAATTTTATTGAAGAAGAACCCGACTTGGCCAAGTTTCAGTTACAGCCTACATTAGGGGTCATCAAAATCACAAATCAAGAAAAACAATGATCATGCAGTGATAAGTAGGGCAGTCCTTTCTTGTCTGCTAACAAAGAGCAAAACAAAAAGTACCAGGAGCCTTCAAAAAAGGGGATAAGAATTTGTTTGTACTTTGCTCCCTCTCTTTGCTATACCGTTGTCTGCTAACAAAGACACCATCAACTTCAGGTCCACTACTTTTTAACAGACATCCCTCCCATAGCCTCTCCTGCATTATTCCACTATTTCTAGCATCTCGTTCCTCTCTTTCTCTTTCTCCTCCCATCCTTGAAGTCTAACAGCTCCCTGCCTTTTTCTCTCCATACCCAGCATCTCCCCCAAGTCTGACATCTCTCCCTCCCTTCCATCCCCACTATCCAACACTTATCCCTCTCTCCATTCTGCCTACATCCCCCACCCTCCAATATTTCTCCCTTCCTCCCTTCTGCCCCACTCTCCATCCTCCAACATTTTTACCTCCCTCCCTTCCACTTCAACCTCTAACATGTCTCCCTCCCTTCCTTCCTCCCCACCCCCCCACCATTTCTCCATTATTTCTGCCTCTCCTTCTCCAACATTTCTTCTTCCCTCCCTTCTGCCCTTCACCCCCCATCCACCAACATATCTCCCTACCTCTCCTTTGACTGACAGTCCAACATTTTTCTCCTTTCCGTCTACAAGTAGAGACCCTGCCTCCTATTATCCAGCTTCTCTCTCTGTCCACTCCTCCTCCCTCTGCCTATGGTCCAGTATCTCTCATTCTCTCTCCCTCCTCTCTAGTCTACCTTCGCTTGATGTCTTGGGATGGTGGCAGCAATTTGCTTGCTGCCGACTTCTAGTCCTGGAATCTTCACTCTCTGCGTCCTGCCTCGGAGGAAACAGGAAGTTACATCGGAGAGGGTGGGAGTCAGGACACAGCAGAGTAAAGATTCCATGGCTGGCAGCAGGCAGGGAATTTGTATTGCTGTTGCCGTTGGCAATCTTTAGACAGCAGAACAACAAGTGAAGGTAGACTGAGGAGGAAGGAGGGAGGGATGAGAGATGCCGCACCAGGTTGGGGGGGGGGAGGAGGAGGTCTGGAAAGAGAGATGCCGCATTGGGTCGGGGGGGGGGGGGGTGGAAGGAGAGATGACTGACTGGAAAGGCACTCTTTGAGCCAGCTAGAGGGATAAGTACCTACAGGGCAGCAGGCCGGCCTGAGAGCAGGTTCTTCTGCTGCGGGCAATTCAAATTCTATTTTGCTATTATTCGCTGGCCGTGATGCCACTCCTTGAAAGCTGCTACCTTAGGCCTCTGCCTCAGTTGGCCTAATTATAGAGCTGCACCTGCATACGTTTTACAGCTATACAGCAAGACTAAAATACAAACCACCAACGTTTACTTCCACTTTTAGACCGAGAAAGAAGAGAAGCAGGTTTAAGGTGAAAACATTTATGTTTATGCTGTAAAACTTAGTTGAAAACAGTGTTCATCCTTGTGTTCATAATGTTCTGTTAGAAAACATTTAGATGGACAAATTAATATTTCCAGTTTTATATTTCAGAACTTCTACATTAGGGAGGAGTCGGAGATTCAACATATCTTGTGGTTTCTGCACTTCCTGAGACTGAAGAGAGACTTTTGCTGAGAAGACTGAACATGAGGTACAATAAACTCTCCAAACACCTCTGGTAAACTTCACTGCCCTCCTCTGAACCTCTCAGTAGAGTTACAAAAGGGGAGTGAGGGGAGTTTTGCCACTTAGAGTGACTGGGTGTGTACTGCGTGTGGGATACGAGACAATGTGCAGGATAAAGAGACCATCTTCTTTCCATATTTCAGAAATAAATCCGCAAGATATGTGTAACTGTAGCTCTACAGGGAACCTTCCCCTAAATATAGAATAGAAGTGAGATGGTGGTGCTGCAGGACTGTGTTATTTTCACAAAATTTCTCAAAAGTAAATTCTAACATAAACCTTATTTTATAAAACCAAGTATACCCAGAGCAAAACATTTGAACATTTGACCACACCATTCTGGTACTGAAAGATACATGGTCAGATTTCAGTTATGGGCACCTATAGAAAAAGCAGGGGGGTGGATGATCCCTCCTGAAATCACTAGAAATGGTATCTTTGCCCTCTTGCATCACCCTTGCCCGGATCCTCCCTTGTGCCCTCTTACTTCCACTGCTGTAACCTTACTTAGCCCTGCAGCTGGAGCATTGCTTCTTTAAGTAATTTCCAGTGCCGACTCTTACAGCACTTGTGCACTAACAGGCCCTGCAGTGTCCCACCTTCTCTGACACAAGCTTTCTGTCACTATAAAAACCTATGCAAGGGGGAGGGCATCACAAGGTTTATCAATACATAATTTTTTTTTATTACATTTGTACCCCGCGCTTTCCCACTCATGGCAGGCTCAATGCGGCTTACGTGGGGTAATGGAGGGTTAAGTGACTTGCCCAGAGTCACAAGGAGCTGCCTGTGCCTGAAGTGGGAATTGAACTCAGTCCCTCAGTTCCCCAGGACCAAAGTCCACCACCCTAACCACTAGGCCACTCCTCCACTCCTAAAAGGTCCCATGCTAAAGACTTACAGAAAAGGTGCTGTTGTATTTGCGGGGTGATCTAAGACTCAGCTGTGACTGGCACTTCTGTCCCTGAGCCTCAACTTCTCTTGATGTCAGTGTAACAATTTCACTGTATTGTAGGTAATACGATTGTATTATTTTCAGAGGTCCTAGAGATGGATTTTCCTGAAATATCTGGGAGAAGAGCTCTCTTCTCTCTCCTCAGCTTTATCCTTCTGTTGACTTGTCTTCATTTCCAGATTGCAAATGCAGGTGAGTCACTCCAACATTTTGTGGGCTTTTCATCTCAGGAAAATTGCAGAATGTATATTCTGGTGCAAATCAGTGGCTTCTTTTCTCATGTGACATTTGTTTGTGTGCTTCTCCTTGAATAGTACTGAAGTAAAATGTATGTTCATTCACTCACACCTGGTGTTTGTGTGAGTTGAATTTTGTGGGAAAATAACCCTCTATAATCTTTTTAAGCATTGCCATACTGGGACAGACTGAAGGTCCATCAAGCCCAGCATCCTGTTTCCAACAGTGGCCAATCCAGGTCACAAATACCTGTCAAGATCCCCAAAAAGTTCAATACATTTTATGCTGCTTATCCTAGAAATTCATACAATAAAATGTTACATGAGCAAACTGATATGCTAATTAATGTCTTTCCATTTGTTGATCATATAATTTGCAGAACGCTTTAAAGTCATTGGCCCTGATCAGCCAGTGGTTGCTGTTCTGGGTGAAGATGCCGTGTTACCATGCCACCTCTCCCTAGGCTTCGGTTCTGAAAACATGCAGGTGAGGTGGTTCCGAAATGGCTTTGATGCTATTGTACACCTGTATAAGAATGGAAAGGATCAGAAATGGGAACAGATTCCAAAATACAGAGGCAGGACGGAGTGATCAGAAAATCATATCTCCAATGCAAGCATGTCACTGAGGATACACAATATTGGACTTGATGATGAAGGAAGTTACACATGTTTTGTTCGGTTTGATCCTTACTATGAAGAAATAACACTGGAACTGAAAGTAGCCAGTAAGTGAAGGTTTTCCATCTTCTCCATCTTTCTGACTTCCATCTTTCCTCTGTTTATTCAAACATTGACTGAAAACATAAGAAGCCTCTTTATTGCAGGAGACACAACACTGCAGTGGTGTACCTATCTTGGTTGCCACCCAGTTTGGGTCACCGCTGCACCCTCCCCCCCACCGGTGCATTACCCACCCCGAAGCACATCACTCCTCCCACCATGAGGTGCATCATTCCTCCCTCCAAAGTGTATCCACTATCCCCCCCCCCCCCCCCCCGATATGCATCACCCCACCACCCTTCCAAGTTCCTCCTAGCAAGCGGGTGCATGGAGCAGTCATGCGACTGTCAGCTCTGCTGTTCCTCTGCCCTGGAAATGTCAGAGAGGACAGGGGACCGGCAAAGCTGACAGCTGTGCGACTGCTCCGTGCACCCCCCTTGTTGCATGCACACGGGGCGGACCGCCTCCACTGCCCCAACCGTGGTACGCTACTGCAACATTGCCATATGTTGGATACACTGCAGGACTTGCTGATGTTACAGACATACTGGTAATGAAATGGGCAAAGAAGTGATGAAGTGTAGATGGTGATCTCGGGGTACAAGACCCCAGTAGGTACAATAAAACTCTGAACAGCATCATACTTCTAATACTGACCAGGAATCTTCCCCCCAATTCTCTAAATGGCGCTCAAAAATGTGTGTACAATGTTCGTTCAACTGAGAGAGAGAAAGAGAGACAAATCACTGCTAGTATCTGTACTGTGCACGTTTTAAAAATATTATATACAACACACCCGGTACTGATATATATAACAGAGACAGTCTCTTTCCAGTGCCTAATATTAACCCCAGCACATGGCTTCCTACACATAGAGCCTAACATACACAATTTCAGATGGATATGCAGAGGGAGTGCCTGCCTTTGATAGACCAATCACTGTTCCTTTCCTTTCTCAATTTTTAAACCTTACTTATGTTCAGAAAACGTCTGAAGCAAAGCAAATGCCTCGTAATCAAACTGTCCCTATGAAATCCAATAGAACAATGAAAGCAAAATGTCTATTGAATTGCTTAAGCTTTCAGTTTTATAATGTCATCATCGTTCATGAGGATTTAGAAGTGACACTGGGATAGGTTTCTTGGACTGCTTATCAATAAGTTTCAACATGAGCGGTCGTCACTCCTGTTTCTTCTTTGCTCCACCCATCATATGCCACTATCAGAAAATGAATTTCTAATATTCTGACAGACTGACGTTATTTACCTTTAGGTCTGGGCAGAGGTCCATCCATCTCTGTGACTGACTATCAGGACAGAGGAATAAGGGTCTTGTGTGAATCTGCAGGATGGTATCCAGAGCCTGAAGTGACCTGGAGACAGAAAAATGGACAGAGTCTGATACCAGCAACTGAAACAGAAACACAAAACCAGAGTGGCTTGTTTAACATCAGAACTTTCCTTCTCATGAGAACAAATAATTATGGCATCATTTCCTGTCATATCAGAAATACCGTCCTTAACCAAGAGAGAGAATTGGTGATTTCTATAGCAGGTCAGTTACAGTCAGAGGGAGAAACATCTGTAATATAAAGTGTTCCTGTGACTGAGATCTGTTTTATATCATGAAACTAGCAGTTAACATGTCTTTCCCCTCGCAAGATGAACATTTTTGTGTTTTATTCCTCTGGTGTTTTTTTTTTATTATTATATATTATATGTGATGTCCTAGAATAATTAAAGTTCACAATAATTTTATTTCTTTTTCAGAGGCATTTTTCCAGCGAGTTTCTCGTTGGATAGTCTCTCTCTCCATCCTTCTGATACCTGTGGTGCTCTCGTTCAGTTTGTTGGTTGTATTGGTTACTAATCGCTTGAAAATGAGACAACAACAGAAAGGTAAAATATTCCTCCACCCCCACTCCTGAACTCTGTCAGTGCCTCAGGAGACTCACAGGATGAGGGGAGGGGGGGGGGGGGAGGGTGATGGCAGGATGCCTGGAGCAACTGAATGGGAAAGTCCCTGAACTAACAGCTCTGAGAGCCAAGAGAGAGCATTAGCTGAGGCCTGGTGTTTTCTTCAAGTGTACATTTATACAGTCTAATACTTTGTCAAGGCCCATGGGCGTAGTTTGACTGTTTCATTTGGGGGGGCAGAGGATGGGGCAGGGCATATTAGCATATTCATTTGCATATATATATGAATATGCTAATATGGAGGAATGAAGGAAGGGAGAAAGAACTGGCTTTTCTGGGAATAACCATAATGAATATGTATACATATATATTATGGTTATTCCCAAAAAATCCAGCTCTTTCTCCCTTCCTTCCTTCCTTCCTTCTTTCCTCCTTACCCAGCATTCCCTCTTCCTCTCTAGTAGTATTTCCCCATCCCCTTTCCCATACCCCCCCTTTCCCATACCATGCCAGTGTAGACCTTAGAAATGCATAAGCTCTATATGTAGATACTTCAAGAGGTAGTGTGTCATGATTTAGGCTCTATACCTTCTGATGTTTTGGTGCCATCTCAGTAAGGCCAACACAATCTCTCCAGTGCAAAAACACTATACACAAACTTGTGCAAAAACCCACTCATAACCTTACCAAACCATAACAGACCTAATTCCAAGGACACGATGAGCTACAACCTTATGCGTGGAAAGGCAGCACTGTAATTACACCGGGCTCTAAAACACGAGTACACTACCTAATGAAAAAACAAAACAAAAAGGGCTGCAAATACTACACACTAGCAGAATACTGCACCTTGATCACACATGAAAAACACATGACACAACAGATATGAAGGCAAAATACTGAACTGGAAAGTTACCTCAAGAAGTCAGACTAAGCATGCAGCAATACTAGAAAAATTGAAACTTACATGCAAAATATCACAGACGCACATTTCCAAAAGCTGACATATTCCATTTAATAAATTCTGAATAAAATACTTTTTTCTACCTTTGTTGTCTGATCATTTAGTTTTTCTGGTCCCAGTGTCTTCTGTTTTATGCAGTGTCTTCTTTCCATTTGATATTTTTTCTCTCACCATGTCCACCATCCTCCTGTGTCCTTATGTGTCCTGTCTACCATCTGTAGCCCTGTCCATATCCTTTCTCCAGTTTCAGCATCTGCCTTCAAAGGATTCCGATCCAGCCCTTAAATTCAGCAATTTTCCATCCATCCATATCCAGCATTTCTCCTCACTCCCCTCCATCCATGTGCATCTACTTTCCTCCTCTCCCCTACATCCATGTCCAGCATTACGCCACTCTTCCTTCCCCTCCATCCATGTGCATCTCCTTCCTTTGTCTTTCCTTCACTCCATTCTTGCCCAACATTTCTCCTCTCTCCCCTGCCCTCCCTTCCATGTCCAGCAATTTATCCTCTCTCCCTGGGCCCTGCCCTCCCATCCTTGTCCATCGATGTGCCTCTCTCCCCTTCCCTCCGCCATCTATCCATATCCAGCAATTCTCCTTCCTCTCCTCCATGTCCAGCAATTAATCCTCTCTCCCTGGGCCCTGCCCTCCCATCCATGTCCATCCTTGTTCCTCTCTCCCCTTCCCTCCTCCATCTATCCATATCCAGGTAGTGTATTGGTGTTTTAGAGCCTGGTGTAATTAGTGCTGTTTATGGTTTGTTAAGGTTATGAGTGTGTTTTTGCACAAGTTTGTGTATAGTGTTTTGCAGTGGAGAGATTGTGTGTCCGCACCTCTGACCCCCCGGGGTTAAGAGAATTGGAACTACTAATTATAGTGGACTTGAACTGAATAATTTCTGGGGAGGGGGGGTTTCATGATAGCATTGTGCTTATTATTTTAATCAGTTTTTCTATGCAAGTTTAGCTTCATTTGTCGTTATTTGAAATTTCATAAATAAAGCATTTTCTAAAAATTGAATAATCTTATCAATGGGCTGGAGCTGGGGTGGGGGCGGGGCTAGGATGGGGCCCCACCAAATTGGTCTGCACAGAGCCCCGCACTTGCTAAGACCGGCCTTGTGCATGGTGATCAGAGGGTGACAGAGCAGTGGAATTTCATGGTTTATAATGGGCTAGAAAACCCAGATCTTTCTTAAGTCCTGTCTGGTGGGTGTCAAAATATTTAATCATTTTGACTTCAAAGGTCTTGCTTTCCTGTATTGTTTTAGTTTCCTTTTAGTATTCTCACCATAAAATCATTGGTACAGTGTTCTGGTTTTGTAAAATGCTGTCCCACAGAGGTAACATCCTGGTTGGCACTGGCATTTTTCATATGATATCTATGGAAATTAATTCTCTTCTTCAGCATTTGGCTTGTTTCTCCAATAAAGCATCCTTCGTCACATTTTGCAGCTGGATATATTGCAGGGATGTGTGCCATTCTCTTCTTTTTGGGTCTCTGTTGAGAGCTTGCAATATATCCAGCTGCAAACTATGCCAAAACATTTCACAAGACCCCATAGTCATTCACAAAGGAAAAGTATTCAACATAAGGAATCCTTCACATTCTCACCTTCCAATGTAGTATATGTCATCCAGTGTAGAAAAATGTGACGAAGAGTAATTTAGTGCTAGGGGTCAAGCTGCCATATAAGGGCCTTTGCTAGCTGCCCTTATATGGCAGCATGAAGCCTAGCAGTAGTATCGCGAGACTACCACTAGTGGTCACCAGTGCCATTTTGAATCCGGTGCCGGCAAGGGGAAGGAGTGATTGGGGATTACTAAAAGTAGGCCTTGGGGGTACCCTATGGGAGAGAAAGTACCTGCATATAATGTGTACAGTGCTGCATATATCAAGTAGTGCTATAGAAATAGAAGTTGTAGTGGCAGGGGCATCAGGAGGGGACTTGTAATCAGGGGTATTGGGAGCAAAGGTACTTGGGACAGGGGGATATGATTGAGGAGATCTTTGGGTGTAGAATATGATTTGGGGGCATTGGTGGACAAGGGGAGGAAGTTTTGCAGCCTGATGCTCATGGACAGGAAAAACAATGCTAACTTTTTCCTGGCATTATTTTTCCAAGAATAATGCAGCTTGCAGTAATGAGATATTTTGCATGCAATTCCATGCTTTGCATCTCCTTACTATGTAACTTATTTTAATATGCATTATGATCATATAACACACTTAATTGTCCTTTAACATGCATTAAGAAGCAAATAATGCATATTAGGGAATGTAACCCACCTTAATATCTACCTCTGTCTCCATCCCATGAGACCCAGGAATGGTTCACCTGTTAATGTCAATGGCTTTATGTAGTAGCACTGACTTTTCCCTTTTTTGTTTTCTTGTAGCAAAACTTTCTATACTTGTTGGTGAGTAATTTTCTAATTATTTACTGTGGCTGAAACTATTTAGTCCTTAACTCAATCATTAGATATAGATACAGTAGCTGTGTGGCTGGTGGGTACGGGATTTGCTTGCTAACTTGCCTGCCTGATGTGAAGCTGGTGGACCTCATCTGTCACTTAGATCAGCTTCTAAAGAGTGCTGGCAGGGAGCTGACACCAATGGCACAGGAAGATACAGGAGGGAGGATCTGAAAGGCACATTAATCGTGGGGTGAAAACAGAGATACACAAAGAACCAGAGGCGTAGTCAGACTTGGTATTTTGGATGGGCCCTTCCACTTACACGTGGCCCCCCCCCCCCCCCCCAACCATACACCACAAATATCTTCCTGGAACTATTTTTTAAGAACACAAGAGGGTTTTTTTTCACCTACCCTACATCTTCTCCCTCTCCTCTGCGGCTTCCCGGCACCTGCGCTCCTGTCTCTGAACTCCTTCCCTCCCCTATGTCGGTATAGGAGTCCTTGGCGCCTGCAGTGATTCATTCTCGCTGCTTGCACCGGCCCCACAGACTTCCATCTGCCATGCCCCGCCTTCGCTGACATCATTGCTGTTTCCTGTCTGGTGGAACACGGCAGATGGAAGCCTGCTCGGCCGGAGCAAGCAGCGAGAATGAATTGCTGCAGGTGGTAAGGACACCTGTACCAACACTGGGGAGGGAAAAGGTTCAGAGACCAGAGTGCTGATGACAGTATGCCATGGAGGACAGGGGGGAAGACAGCAGTATGGTGCTGCAGCTTGGTGGGCCTGAGCCAAGATTGGGTGGGCAGTCATTTGTGGGGAATAAGCTAATCAAATTAATGTTAATGTTTCTGCATTCGCTGATTCTTCACACGTTTATTCTCTTGTAGAAATGCTTACTGCAGATAAAAGTAAGTAGTTTTCCATTTATTTTCTGTGGCTGAAACAGCTTCTGTTATTATTTCCTGTTTATAAATGTCTATCAAATGTCTCCTATCTGGTGTAGGGGGTGCTGGTGTGACCTCTGGAGTTCAAGTAGAGTGATTTTGTTAGGTAATTCTTATACTGACCCAGTTAAATTATCCTTACTGCAGAGAGTCCAACTCTGCTTCTGCCGGGGAACAAATGTCACATTTCCAGCTCTTTGTATTCCATTGACCTTTTAACCAGCGTAGCTGGGAAACATAGTCAATGGGGACAGTGGGAGAGGTAGTGTGGCTTCTGTACCCACTTTCCTGGGTAATCTGGGAAACTACAGACTGATGATCCTGATGGCAGTGTCAGGCTAAATGACTGAAACTATTATGAAGAGAAAATTACTGGAATACATAGATAGTCATGGTCTACTGGGACAAAGCCAACATGGAGTTAGAGAAGGAAAGTCTTGGCTTACCAATCTGCTAGGTTTGACTAAACATGTGGATAAGTGTGAGCTGGTTGATGAGGAGGCAGATTTTAGAAAGGATATGCACAGGTAAATCCAAACACCCAACTGGGTGGCCAACTGGGTGGCCAACTGGATTAGCTCCTATTGTCAGCAAACAGACATACAGTACCCGTTTCATAAGTCATTAGTTACACCAGCTCCATGCAAAAGCAAACTCCATTGCCAACTTATAGTTGGCCTCTAATGGAGGGGAGGAGTAGCCTAATGGTTAGTTCAATTGCCTGCAAACCTGAGGAACTGAATTCAATTCCCTCCTCCAGCTCTGGCCAAGTTGCTTAACATTCCATTGCTCAGGTACAAAAACTTAGATTGTGACCCCTCTAGGGACAGAGAAAGTATCTGCATATAGTAAAAATGTAAACCACTTTGGTTGTACCACAGAAAGAAGTATATCGGATCTATGACACTTAATCCTTTGAAACGCAGAGAGCTACAACATAGTGTTCTGTCCTCATCTTTAGCAAGCACTGCTCTCTGTAATCTCCAGAGTGCCTTTGGGTAGTCATCAAGATAGAATTTTAAAGACTGGTGGGGAAGAGTCTGCTGTCATGGTACATGTAAATACCAAAGACATAGAAAGGTGCAAAACGTTGGTTCTGGAAGTTAGATTATTTGTGAGGAGACAGCTTAGATACATGGTGAATGCATTTCATCTCTGAGGAGTAAATTCTGGAGGAGTTTTCAGATCCTTCTTAATATCACTGTCTTTGCGAACGGTTTGATACTAAATGTGGATAAATCAAGAGCATGCTGGCTAACTGGTCACCTAGTAAGTCCATCGGTCATTCCGCAATTTTTGGAAGGTAGGATTAAGCTGTGTGATTCTTTTCATTATTTGGGGGTTATTTTGGACTCCCAGTTGAGATTCGAACAACAGCTTTCAAGGGAGGTTCAGTCTGGCATTTATGCTTTATGGAAATTTAGGTTAGCCAGCTCAAATTTGATAATGCTACTCTTCATGTTTTTCTGCATGCATTGGTTATTTCAGAGTTAGACTACGGGAACATGGTCTATCTGCAATTTGCTTGTTACTTACTGAAATGGTTGTGAACATTGCAAAATTCCAGTATTAGGTTGTTCGGAGGGGTTGGTTGGAGAGCGCATGTTACACCTCTTTATGTCCATTACCATTGGCTGCCTGTGGAGTTTAGGCCATTATATAAAATTCTGCTTTTGACTCCTAAGGCTCTGCATGGAGGTAAACCAGCTTATTTGGCTTCCTTATTGCGGTCTCATTGTCCTTCCTGGGCCTTATGGTCAGCTAATACTGCCCTGTTGGCCCTTCCCAATACACAACAGGCCCACCTCCCTGTCACTCGAGGCAGCACCTTTTTTTGGCAGACCCCACATTTATGGAATCAACTTCCCCAAGATTTGTGAGAGGAATTCTCACTAGAGAATTTAAGACAAACTTAAGACTCAATTTTTCCTCCAGGCATTTGGTGCCGGTGGTTTCTAGGGGTTGGCAAGAAACAGTGACCTGAATACTGTAAGGATTGGCTGATGGTGTTTGATGCAATATTAGAGGATGGTTATATCTGAGTGTTTGGTTTGCATATATCTTTCCTTTACATATTGGCGTTATTCTCTTTTCTTGTTTTTGTTGTACACCATTCTGGCCATTTTTGAAGAGTGGTATATCAAATACTGTAAGCTATTAAACTATTATTTACTAATTCTCTCTTCTTTTCTTCTAGAAAATCTTTCTGCAAATGTTGGTAAGTAATTGTATAATTATTTATTGTGTCTGAAATTATTCCACTTTCTAGGTCAATCAGTAGAAATGTAAGTAGCTGGGTCATTGGCGGGCATGACGATTGTCTGTCTAGTGTTGAAGCAGTGGCATAGCCAGACCTGACGTTTTGGCTGGGCCCAGAGCTAATATGGGTGGGCACTATATATATATATATATATATATATATATATATATATATATATAGGTGGGCACTATCTATCTATATCTATCTATCTATATATATATGTATATATATATGTAGTGTTTCTTGGGACATTACAAAATAATGCCTTAGAATTCTCTTTGTGATGGATTTCTAAGTATTCTACCCAACAGCTGCCCTGCATCAACATAAACCACATACTTACTGGGTGGGGATGGGCTCCTCATTGCCTAGGCCAGGGCAAAAGAGATACTAAATCCATCTTTTTTTTTTTTTTTTTTGCCCTAGGCAGTGAACAGTCTACCCCCTCCCACCATGGCCTATCCAGTAGCCCACCACCAGACCAGAGCCATCATTTTGATTACAAGAGTAATCAAAACGCTGGCTGGTCACGGTGGTGGGCTTCTGGGTGGGGGTGGGCTCTTCACTGCCTAGGGCAAAAAAAGGTATATTTTAAATATATATTTTTTTGTCCTAGGCACTGGCAGTGAAGTGCTTACCCCACCCAGAAATTCCCAACAATAAGTTTTAATAGTGCCCAGCTAGCTTAATTTTTAAAAAATTACATGATGATGTTAAAAAATATATATGTATTTAAAATTTTATTATCTGGTCCTGTGGTGCTGGGCAGCTGCTTGCTGATCTGTATCTCCAACCTTTTCTCGCAGTAGTCAACCCTGGCAGCAACTCTCCTCTCTCCCCTGCCCTCACCCATCCATATCCAGCAACTCTCCTCTCTCCCCTGCCCTCACCCATCCATATCCAGCAACTCTCCTCTCTCCCCTGCCCTCCCCTGCATCCATGTCCAGCAACTCTCCTCTCTCCCCTGCCCTCACCCATCCATATCCAGCAACTCTCCTCTCTCCCCTGCCCTCCCCTGCATCCATGTCCAGCAACTCTCCTCTCTCCCCTGCATCCATGTCCAGCAACTCTCCTCTCTTCCCTGCCCTCCCCTCCAACCCATGTAAAGCAACTCTCCTCTCTCCCCTGCATCCATTTCCAGCAACTCTCCTCTCTTCCCTGCCCTCCCCTCCATCCATATCTAGCAATTCTCCTCTCTCCCCTGCCCTCCCCTCCATCCATGTCCAACAACTCTCCTCTCTCCCCTGCCCTCCCCTCCATCCATGTCCAGCAACTCTCCTCTCTCCCCTGCCCTTCCCTCCTTCCATCCAGCAACTCTCTTCTCTCCCCTGCCCTTCCCTCACTCCATGTCCAACAACTCTCCTCTCTCCCCTGCCCTCCCCTCCATCCATGTCCAGCAACTCTCCTCTCTCCCCCCTGCCCTCCCCTCCATCCATGTTCAGCAACTCTCCTCTCTCCCCCCTGCCCTCCCCTCCATCCATATCCAGCAATTCTCCTCTCTCCCCTGCCCTGCCCTCCATCCATATCCAGCAACTCTCCTCTCTCCCTACACTACCCTGCATCCATGTCCAGCAACTCTCCTCTCTCCCCTGCCCTGCCCTCCCATCCATGTCCAGCAACTCTCCTCTCTCCCCTGCCCTGCCCTCCATCCATGTCTAGCAACTCTCCTCTCTCCCCTGCCCTGCCCTCCATCCATATCCAGCAACTCTCCTCTCTCCCCCTGCCCTCCCCTCCATCCATATCCAGCAACTCTCCTCTCTCCCCTGCCCTTCCCTCCATCCATATCCAGCAACTCTCCTCTCTCCCCTACACTACCCTGCATCCATGTCCAGCAACTCTCCTCTCTCCCCTGCCCTTCCCTCCATCCATATCCAACAACTCTCCTCTCTCCACTGCCTTCCCCTCCATCCATGTCCAGCAACTCTCCTCTCTCCCCTGCCTTCCCCTCCATCCATGTCCAGCAACTCTCCTCTCTCCCCTGCCTTCCCCTCCATCCATGTCCAGCAACTCTCCTCTCTCCCCTGCCCTCCTCTCCTATCCAATCCATGTCCAAAATGTTTATCCTCTCTCCCCTGTCCTCCCCTTCCATCCATGTCCAGCGATTCTCCTCTGCTCTCTCCCCTCTCCCTTCCCCTCCTCGCCACTCCATGTCCAGCGATTCTCCTCTCCCCTCCTGCTCCCTTCCATGTCCACTGACTCACCCCAGCCCCACCTGCCCGCCCTCACCTGCTCGCTCACTCCGTTCGTGCACCCGGCTCTGCTCCCTGCGTTACAAAACTTTCGTTTACTGTAGTCACGGTGAACCGGCAGTGAAGGCAGCAGGCAGGCAGGCAGGCTCGCCTCCTCGTTGCTCGCTTCCCTTCCCTTTTAGCACGTCCCGCCCTTCTCTGATGTAATTTCCTTTCCGCGAGGGCGGGACATGCTGAGTGGGAAGGGAAGCGAAGCGAGCGACGAGGAGGTGAGCCTGCCTGCCTGCTGCCTTCACTGCGAGGTTCGCCGCGACTTCGGGTAAACAAAAGTTTTGTAAGACAGAGAGCACAGCTGGGTGCACGAACGGAAGGGCGCGGGCAAGTGAGCCGGATCGCACAAAAAAGGTGATGGTACGCTTGTACTGGCGCGTACCGTCACAAAAAAAGCACTGGATGTGGGAACCGCGCTTGGGTGGGCAGGCCCTGAGCCGAGATTGGATGGGCCTGGGCCCGCCCGTAGCTACGCCCCTGTGTTGAAGGTGATGATCTCATGTGTTACCTAGATAAGATCCTAAGGACTAGTGGGGAGGAGTCTGCTGGTGTGGTACATATGGGCACCAATGACATAGGAAGATGCGGTAAGATCTGGAAGCCAAATTGCAGAGAAAGGACCAAGGTACAAGGTGAATGCATTTTGTCCCTGGGGAGTAAGTACCAAAGGAATATTCTAAACCCCTGTTTGTGTGCACTGATTTTTTCCTCTTTTGTTTTCTTGTAGAAAAGCTTTCTGCTGATAACGGTGAGTAATTTTATAATTATTTACTGTGATTGAAACTATTCCAGTTCCTGAGTCAATTGTTAGAAATGTTGATAGCTGGGTGGATGGTGAATGTGAAGAGTACTTGAAGGGCAATTGTATAACACAGGCACCTACACACACACACACCTGGCATATATCTGCACACATATGTGTGTATGTGCCAAAATTCCACCTAAATGCTATTCTGTAAATATGAACTTATCTTGCATAATGAATATTTGCAGGGTTGGTATACACAGGGGCACAGGATGGACAGAGCGTGTGCAGGAGTCATACTTACATGTGTATCTTATAAAATGCTATAAAATATAGAAACATGAGGGCAGATAAAGGCCATATGACCCATGCAGTCTGCCCATCCTCAGTAACCCCCAATTCTACCTGTAGCCGCTAACCGGCTATATCAGGTGACATAGCCAGTTGGGTGCAGATATTTAGCACCAAACCAGCTATGTTGAGCGGTCAAAATAGGCCACTTAAATATCAAGCCTATCTTTGACTGCTAAAATGTTAACTGGTAGTGCTGAATATCGGCATAGCTGGTTAACATTTTAGCACCAAATAATTCCTGGATATTCAGTGCCGGTCACTAGAAACAGCCCAGCATTGAATATCAGGGCTCAGCTGGGTGGCTGGTGGGTGTGAAGATCACTTGGTGATTTGCCTGGACCTCTTGCACAATACACAACATTTTAGTATGTGCAGTGGAAAAGCTGGTTATCATATATATGTATGTTCTAGTGCCAGTAATGCTATATCACTGATTCTTCCGCTTTTGTTTCTCTTATAGAAATGCTCACTGCAGATAAGAGTAAGTATTTTTCTAGGTATTTTTTTTGTTACATTTGTACCCCGCGCTTTCCCATCATGGCAGGCTCAATGCGGCTTACATGGGGCAATGGAGGGTTAAGTGACTTGCCCAGAGTCACAAGGAGCTGCTGAAATAATAACACTTCATAAGTCTTGCCCATTATGGTTTAATGGGACAGAGTCTGCATGGGTTCAGCCAAGGGAAGTCTTGCCTCACCAATCTTGGCACCACTTCCAGTCTTTTTTTATCTTTAGCAAGATACGGCCTCCAAACCAAACACAGTACTCCAAGTGGGGCCTCATCAACGACTTGCAGAGGGGCATCAACACCTCCTTTCTTCTGCTGGTTATACCCTCTCTATGCAGCCTAGCATCCTTATGGCCATGGCCGTCACCTTCTCGCGTTGTTTCTTCACCTTTAGATCCTCAGACACCAACACCCCGAGTGCATCACTCTACACTTCTTGGCATTAAATTTTAACTAATGTTAACAAATTAATACCAATGCTGCTTCTAAATCAATTTCTGTTTGCCGTTATGACATAAAACATTTTTTGTATGAATATTTATTTAAAAAAAATTTTTGTACTCAGTATATATTGTGATGCCAATTCACCAGTCATGACGGCTTAGGCTTAGAACACCGCAATATCCAAACATCATTGCACTGAACCCTACCTGTCCCAACCGCTTGCTCTGCTAGATATTGTAACAGTTCATATAAGACTCTAATCAGATTAAATGTAACATTTGTATTTCTCTTATCTTGTTACACGTGAACAGTCCTGATATCCAATCTCTCTGCAGAGTTCAGTGTACTCCCATGTGGTGTTCGCCGTTTGCCATTAAATTTCTGTGCTCCCCAACTCTTTTATTCTGTCATTCAGATTGTTTGCTGTTCCCAACGCAAGTTTTTGTTTCGCCCAATACGGCATCTTCAGGAGAACTTGCTAAAATAAAACATTTTTTATATATAGTGTGTTAGCTTCTCTCATTGAAATTTTTCAGATCTGTTTCTCTAACCTATATCGCTCTACTGAAGTATCTTACTGCTAAACAATTATTCAGTCATCATAGGGAAGGAAGTCCATAACCCAGTCCCCTCCCGCTTCCGTAACACCAACGCATGCTCTGTTACTTCTGAGTTTAAATGTCCCAAGATTCCATTATCATGTTTCCTATAGGCCATCTCTTGTTGCCAATCTGCCTATTCTAGCCAGTCTATTGCCTTGTTCAACCCCTTGGGGTGAACCGTGTCACATTCGAATATAATCTCTGTTCTTTGGGATCAGTACCGTTGATATGTCCCCTCACCATTGTAGATGCACTTGAGACAACACCCCGTATTGTAATTCCATCTCTGTGTGATTATGAGTGGCCCAGTGCTCCACTAGTGGCGCTTCTTGTTTGAGACCCTGATGTTACTCAGATGTTTCGCTATTCTCTGTTTTACCTTGCGCTTAGTTTGCCCTATATACCATTTCTGGCATGGGCACTGTATTGCATATATTACCTGGGCAGTGTTGCAATCTGTGTGATTATACAAATGATACCTCTTCTGTGCCCCTAGGATTAAGTACATACTGTACTTCCATAGCGTGAACGCAATAGGTGCATTGCTGGCATTTACTGTTTCCCCCCACCCCCGCTCCGAGTTTAGTTCTATCTCTTGAAATACAGATAACATTTCTCCTACATTTTTGCTCTTGTAAAGGAAATTGAGGGTCTCTCTATTAGTTGTGAATGTAATTTAAATTGGCCAATATTTTTTAATAATATTAGAAACTCTATTTCCTTGAGAAGAGTAAGGCAGAATACAATGTATTTTTTTGGTGTTGCACTTGTGGTGGGTTTTGGTATCAATAACCATTGCCTATGTGCATTTTTGGCTCGCAATAAATTTTAACTGGCAGACCCTCGACCATTCTTCTAATGTTCGGAGATCCCTTCTCATCATTTCTACTCCCTCCAAGGTATACACTCTATTGGCTATCTTGTGGCATCCACAAAAAGGCAAACCTTTCCTTCCAGTCCTTCAGCAATATCGCCCCACCAATATATTAAACAGACTAGTCTCCAGCACACAACCACATGAGGAACTCCACTGCTCACCTTCCTTTCCTCCGTGCGGATTCCATTTACCACCACCCTCTGTCATCTGTTGGTCAACCATGTTTCCTATCCAGTTCACTACTTTCAGTCCTAAGTTCAACCCTTTCAGCTTATTCACGAGTCTTCTGTGGGGGACCCTATCAAAGGCTTTGCTGAAGTCCAAGTAGATTACATCTAGCGCAAGTCCTTCATCCAGTCCTTTGGTCAACCAGTCAAAGAAGTCAATAAGTTTTGTTTGGCAGGATTTTCCTTTGGTAAAGTCATGTTGCCTCGGGTCCTGTAACCCGTCAGCCTCTAGAAAGTTAACTATCCCTTTCTTTCAGCAGCAACTCCTTATTTTTTCTACCACTGATGTGAGACTTACCGGTCTGTAGTTTCCCACTTCTTCCCTGTTTCCACTTTTGTGGAGAAGGACCACATCTGCTCATCTCCAATCTCATGGTACCTGTCCCGTTTCTAAAGATATATTAAATAAATCTTTAAGAGGTCCGCCAGGCCCTCTCTGTGCTCCCTCAGTATCCTAGGATGTGTCCCATCTGGCCCCATAGCTTTGTCCACCTTCAGATTCTCAAGCTGTTTATAAACTTTCTTCCATAAACGGCGCAGTATACACTCCATTCCCAGATGTTTCCTCTGCAGCCAGTCGAGTTCAGCATTCTCTTTAAGTTGCCTTGTACACTTGGTAAATTTTTCAGATGAGATGTTCTCCAAGTTAGCAAATCAGAGCAGAGTACTTGAGGAGGGACACATCCAAATTCTTGTATGTGGGCAAAGAATGACAATCTTGGGGTTACATTTTTGTTGTTCCTTCTTGTTCCAGATTTTGGTATTATTCCTCAAGTAAGAAAGCTTTTAGCATTGCAGCATCTTCTCTTTGGAATACGTGTTGTTGGACCTGAGGATGGAGGCTTCAGTTTTAAGATTTTAAAAAAGCCTTGAAAACTTGGCTGTTCAGGCAATCTTTTGAGTGTTAATGGCATCAGTTATAGTGGAGAAGAACTCCAGGATAATATTTTTATTTTTGTCTTTTTCCTATTATGTCTCTGTTTATTGCAATTAGCATGGTCTACTGGTTATTGATTGTTATGCTATTCTCATGCAAAAAAAAAAAAAAACAACAACAGAGGAGTGGAGAGAACACTGAAAATCCCATGAGGAAGTGCACTGCAGAAGACAGGAGTGGGAGCTAGATCAGGCACTTCAAAAACAGACCAAGGTATACCCAATGTGAAGTGATGACTCTTAATGATGACTCCACACGGTATCATGTTTCGGCACAAACATGCCTGCCTCAGGAGTCTACATGAACACAAATAAGCAACCAAAAAACTACACAAATGTAATATAACAACAATAAAGGGAAATGGGACTTGATATACCGCCTTTCTGAGGTTTTTGCAACTATATTCAAAGCGGTTTACATATATTCAGGTACTTATTTTGTACCAGGGGCAAGGGAGGGTTAAGTGACTTGCCCAGAGTCACAAGGACATTAAAAGAGTCTTAAAAATGTGGTAACAAATATATTGTGAAGCACAAGTAATCAACAATACAAATATGGAATAAATAATGAGTAAATAATTGTAAAAACTGAAACATTAGGGATAAATATGATGGAAACCAAAACCTAGAGAGTACATGTGTATATGAATGTAAAAAAAGAAACAACTAACCTCTGATTGTTATTTTTTCATAAAAATGACAGTTACAATTGAATCTGTCTTCAGTGGTGGAAAATCACACTTCAGCCTATCTTCAAAGTCTAAAATGCTAAGGGGCCCTTTTACTAATCCGTGTAGACGCCTATGCACGCCCAACGTGGGTCCAAATTGGAGTTACTGCCCGGTTACCGTATGGCCCTTGTGGTAATTTCAATTTTGGCATGCATCCGCTATGCGAGTCTGAAAAATATTTTTTATTTTATGGCACACGGCAGCTACGTGCATCAAGTGGCATTTGACGCGCATAGACCATTACCGCCCGGTTATCACGTGAGACCTTACCGCTAAGTCAATGGCTTGCAGTAAGGTCTCAGACCCAAAATGGACACGCAGCAATTTTCATTTTGCCCCACGTCCGTTTTCGGCAAAAAAAAAGAAGGCATTTTTTGTAGGTGCACTAAAAAATAATTCTGTAGTCGATATCCGCATAGTCAGAAAAACGATGGTGCAAAAACTGCCAATTGCGGATACTGACTACGTTATAGGCACTATATCCTGACTGGTCAATTGCAAATTCCATGAAAATAACAATAAGAACTTTCTGACCCCTGAGGCAGGTGTTTGTGCGCCGAAGCACAGCCCGTGTCGGGTCATTTTAAGAATAAAAAGGACATCAATTATCTCAATCCTGAAGGCCCAGTGTTGCTTCTTTATTGTTTTCTGCAGAATTAATGGAACCATAATATTATAAAGGTTAAATGCTACATATGTGTGTGTGTGTGGTGTGTATATATATTATATAATATAAACCAGGTGTATGAATATACTGAATATAGTGTGGTTTTGTATATTAAAAAGAATACTGAATGCAGTGTATTTTTGAGCAAACTGTAACTGCCCATGTTTGTAAATAATAATCTACACTAGTATTAGTTCTGCATTTTCTAAAAGATCTGAATATAGTATTTGTTTAAGAAAGAGACCATCGAGTTTGCGAGCTAACTACGAGCTGCTCATGTCTGTAGATAAGAAGCAACGCTGTTATCGGTTTAGCATATTCTGATATAGTGTATTTTTTAAAAATGACCTGTGAGTTCGTGAACAAACTGCAGCTACACATGTCTATTTATTTATTTTATTGCATTTGTATCCCACATTTTCCCACCTATTTGCGGGCTCAGTGTGGCTTACAATACATTGTAAATAATGGAAATGCAGTTTGTTACAATCAGTTATGGATTCCATTGTGAGAAGTTAAGCGAGACAAAGTCAAGGTGTCGTTAGGGAATAGGTCAAGGAAAAGAACAATGGAAAGAGACAACTGGAAATTGGTAGGGTGATAAAACCTTAGCAAAAGAACATTTGGTATAACATTTTCTGTGAGTGAAGGTTTAAGTGTGATGAGATTACGGGGGATTAGAGTTCAGAAAAGAATGTATTGGTGTATTTCTGGAATAGTGAGTGTGGACTTCATGTGTATTGCTCCTTGCAGTAAATTTTATCGAAGAGATGAGTCTTCAGTAGTTTGCGGAAGTTGGTTAGTTCGTGGATTGTTTTCAAGTTGCGTGGTAGTATATTCCAGAATTGCGTGCTTAAATTTAAAAATTTAAAAAGTCTATAATTTAAAAATACACTATTATTGCTTAAGCACTTTCTGAAAAAAATGTTTCTCAGAGAAAGGGGCGGAGATCCATCTCTGTGTAATTCCAAAGGGAACGACTGTATTGAATTCATATATAAGTTTCTGTTCTTCTCAAAATAGTAAGTTGTCTAGGTTGCCTCTTCTCCAGTTGGGTGTGAAAATCTTATAGACCAAGAACTTCAGATCATCCACTGAGTGGTTAGCTGTGTTCCAAGGTGTTACTTTGGGTGCACTCACAATATTCTGATTGATACAACTACAATGTTCTATTATGAGAGTCTTGATCATCCTATTTGTCTTTCCAATATATAACAGATGGCATGGGCATTGAATGATATATAATACTTGAGTAGAATTGCAGTTAGATGTATGACTCAGTACATATGTGTTTTGTGTTGTGGGGTATATAAAGGCAGATGTTTCCCATGCATGTCATACACTGCAATGTTCACATTTTTAATGCCCCAAAATATTTTTGTTAATCCACTTTCCAAATTCTGGTAGAGTAGAGGGAACAAACTTCTATTTTAGGTTTTTCTTTTCTGGAATATGCAACCACAAGTTTTTTTTTAATGTTTGAAGCATTTGTGGTTCTCCAGAACATGCCAATGGCAACATATGATCCCCTGTTTTGATGGGCTAAAATGAAAATTTGAGGGTTCAGACAATATCTGGTGTAGTTCTTGTTTGTAAAAGTTCCTGTCTATCCTTTGCTTGTGCTAGCTCATAACCCGCGGAGATATATTTTAATGTATATCCTCTGCAAAGAAATCTTTCTGGCATGTTTGCTGTATGGTGAAGTCTTCAAAATTAGAACAAATCCTTCTCAACCAGAGAAACTGGCATAATGGCAGATTCTTCTTGAGGCTGGTATTGTGATAACTTGTGTAATGTAAAAAAGCATCTTGATCTGTTGTTTTTTTTTTTTATAAATCGTAGTTGTAAACTGATACTTTTTATTAAGTTGAGGAAATTTATTTCATTAGAAGTATATTGGATCTTCAGATTCACATCTTGAGTATTTAGCCAGTTGTAAAAGGATTCTAGGGTGTTACTATTGCCATGCCACAAAATGAATATGTCATTGATGTATCTCTTAAATATTTTAATGTGGTCTTTGAAAGGATGATGTTCCAAATATACATGTTCAAAATTGGCAACATATAAATTTGCCAGGTCAGGGGCCATGGTGGCCCTCATTGTTGTCCCTTTTACCTGTTGGTAGAATGCGTCTTGGAAACAGAATAGTTCTTAGTCCAATGCAAGAGTTGCACATGTAAGAATTAAATGATTGGAATTCATCTATGGTCCTTTCTTGCACATAGGGTCTGTTTCAGTGTTGCTTTAATTGTGGGATGTTAGTATAAAGTGAATTAATATCTAGTGTAACCATCAGGGTGTCAGTTAAAATCGCCATCATATTCCTGTTCATGTAGACTCCTGAAGCAGGTACATCTGTGCCGAAACATGGTACCATGTCGAGTCATCATTAAGACTAATCAATAAAAGTTATTACTTATTTTGGGTGTTCTTTGGTCTGTTTTTGAAGTACATGCTATTCTCCTGCCTATCCTTTTGTATTTTGTCTTGATTTGTAGCATGGCGTTTTGGGATTCTGCATGGAATCTTGCTATTCTCTGAGATTCTGCCGCTGTTGAAGCAGGACATTGAGCTAGATGGACCATCAGTCTATTGCTATTCTTATTTTGTTAGGGCTAGAAAATTTGAAGAATGTCATTCCTCTAAAAATGTACAGTTTCTTAACATTCCTCAGAATATATTGATGCTAAAGAGCTATTTTGTGAATGTTCTTAAATTATTTTGGTGCTTTACCTCTCACATCCCAGTGCATACTAATTGGTAGTGCTGCTTTGTATAAGGAGCCCATAGACAGCTGTGTGGCTGGTGGGTGTGAGGACAGATTTGGTTTGAAGATGGTGGAGCTCACATGCCACCTGCATAAGATTTTAGACATTGCTGGGGAGAAGGCAACTGTAGTGATAAATGTGGGAACCAATGACATAGGAAAGTACAGGAGGGAGGACCTGGAAGCTAGGTTATTTGTGGGGAAAGGGCTGAGGCACATAGTAAGGAGTAAGTCCTTAAGGAATGATTACCATCCCTGGATTATCAATGTCTCTTTATGCACTAATTCTTCTCTCCTTTGTTTTCTTGTAGAAAGCCTTTCTGCAGATAATGGTAAGTAATTTTATAATTATTTACTATAGCTGAAAGAAATAGAAATAAAAGTGGCTGGGTACTGATAGGTGTGAGAATCACTTGGTGGGAGGGATCTTTTACTAAAGTTTAGTTTGAGTTATCTGCAGCAGGAACTATATGAATAAAATGGGCCCTTCTGAAGATAACTTGAGCTAATTGTTAGTAAAAGACCCCTTGGTAACATGACTTAAATACGATGGACTTTGTGTGCAATACTGTAGATAAGGTTTTATAATGTGATGTGCTACCACATATACAAGTGCATTCCTGCAAATATGTTGGAACAGGCTCTCTGTTGGCAGATACTGTTCTAAAATACTACCAGATAGACAATATAACTTGGATGTGCCAATTCTGGTTTCTATATTCCTTCTAAATTGGGGCTCCATGTGTGGGTTCCAGTGTCAGTATTGTCGCATGCACTAATTCTTCCCATTTCTGTCTTCTTGTAGAAATGCTTACAGCAGATAAGAGTAAGTAGTTTTTAAATTTATCTCCATATGTTATAATTTTATAAATGTCTTCTGAATGTTTCTGTTCCTGCTGGGTGTGGAAGGCTCTGGTGTGGTCTTCGGAGTTCAGGGAGATTGGTATCATTGGGTAATTCTTCTTATTTTGGATCAATTAAAGTTATCACAAAATGCAAAGTTCCCAGCTCTGCTTCCTCTGGGCCTGTCCCTTTACCAGCTGTTCTTGTTCAATAGACCTTAAGCAGATAAGCATAAACAACCAGGAAAACATCACTAGAAACTGGGCTTAGGGAGGCCCACTATCCTCTGTGTTAGTAGTATTTCCATTAATTTACTCACCACAGAGATCAAACTAACCTGCCTGTGCTTACTGACCTTTTCCTTACTTGCACTTTGGTGGAGAAGAAGTACATTTGTCCTTTTCCAGTCCTCTGGGACAACTCCAACTCTAAAGAAGCATTGAAAAGGTCAGACAGTGGAGCCACCATATCTTAAGTTCCTTCAATACCCTCAGATGTATGTTGTCTGGCTCCATTGCTTTGTCTACTTTTAATTTGGCTAGACCCTCATGAACACATTCTTTGAAAAACCAATAGAGGTCTACCTCACGTCTATTCATATCTGTGTTTGCTTCTGCAGGCCTATTCCCAGTCTTTCATTTGTGAACACAGAACAGAAATGTTTGTTAAGCAATTCTGCCTTCTCCTTATCACCTTCTACATATTCCTCCCCTTGATCCTTACAATGCCACTTTGGCACTTCCTCCTATCACTAACATATCTAAAACATTTCTTGTACCACCACCCCCCAACCACCTATTTTACTGTATTGACTATTTTTTTCTTCCATGTGCATCTTGCTTTCCTGACTAGTTTCCCAGCTTTTCTTAGCTTTTCCAGATATTATCACCTGCCTTCCTCTTTCTGCAATCTCCTGAGTTTATGAAGGCTAAACCTCTTTTCCTTATCTTTTAAATTACTTCTTTTAAAAACCATAGTAGTTGCCTTTTCCTTTTATTTAATTTCCCAAGAAACAGCTCATTGCCCTTTAAAATAGGTCCTTTCAGTTTTGCCCACTGCTTTTCTACTTCTCCCAGATGTTCCCACCCAGCTAACAACAACTTGAAGCAATCCTTCATATTAATAAAAGTTAGTTCTCTTGATGCCTGGGTTACTTGGTTTTGAATGAATAATCTCTCCCCATGTCCTAATACTGAACCATATCTTCTGGTGATCACTGGATGTCACAGGGTCACCCACTACATCAGAAACGCTGTCCCCATTCATAAGTACTAAGTTCAGTATCCCCCTTCCCTCATGGGTTCTATTATCAGTTCCTGCAATAGTTCTCTTTGTAGAACTTCCAGGATCTCCCTACTTCTAGAAAACCCCACAATAGAGATCCCCCTATCAAAATCTGGCCTATTGAAATCACCTATTAGTAGTACTTCCCCCTTCACAGCTATACTGTGAATATCTTCAATTAAATCTTTGTCTATTTCTTCTTGTGAGGGAGGTCTGTATACCATCTCAATGTAAATCCATTTAACCAGGTAGGAGAAGCTCCAACATGTTAAATCACGCTCAGTTGGCTGGCTAACTGGGGATATGTAATGGCACTTATCTAGATAGTTCTGCTGAAATATTCTCTCTAACTGAGAAAATGGAAACTGGCTATTTTGAGGGCGGTTCGGAGAGGAGTCATAATAAGTCTGCCCAACAAGATACTTTATATGTATACCCAAGTTAAATTTGTCCTTGCCTTTCTCAGGGCACAGACCATAGAAGTCTGCCCAGCACTGTTCTTGTACTAAGTTCTGAAGCTAACGTCAAAGCCCCTTAAAATTTACACTGCAGTCCATCCCTATCTATTCAGTCACAAACAGGGCATAGAAGTCCTGCCCAGCTCCCATTTTGTTTCCCAATTACCGGTGTCGCCCCCCAATCTTCACTAAGATTCCACGGAACCATTCCTTCTAAAGAGGATTCCTTTGTGTTTATCCCATGCATGTTTGAATTTCATTACCATTTTTATCTCCACCACCTCCTGGGGGAGGGCATTCCACATAGCCACCACCCTCTCTGTTAAAAAATACTTCCTGGCATTAGTCTTGAGTCTGCCCCCCTTTCAATCTCAATTCATGTCCTCTAGTTCTACCGCTTTCCCGTCTCCGGAAAAGGTTCGTTTGCGGATTAATACCTTTCATGTCACCCCTGTTTCTCCTTTCCTCCAAGGTATACGTGTTCAAGTCAGCAAGTCTCTCCTCGTACGGTTTGCAATGCAAATCCCATACCATTTTTGTCGCTTTTCTTTGCACCGCTTCCAGGTTTTTTTTTTACATCTTTAGCAAGATACGACCTCCAAAACTGAACACAATACTTCAAGTGGGGCCTCACCAACGACTTGTAAAGGGGCATCAACACCTCCTTTCTTCTGCTGGTTATGCCCCTCTCTATGCAACCTAGCATCCTTCTGGCCACAGTTGTCGCCTTGTTGCATTGTTTCTTCACCTTCAGATTGTCAGACACCAACACCTTAAGGTCTGTCTCCTGAATCGAGCTTACTAATTTCTCCCCTCCTATTCGGTATCTCTCTTTTGGGGTTCTGCACCCCAAGTAAATCACTCTACACTTCTTGGCATTAAATTTTAACTGCCAGACCCTCGACCATTCTTCTAAGGTTCGAAGATCCCTTCACATCGTTTCTACTCCCTCCAGGGTATCCATCTATTGGCTATTTTCGTGTCATCCGCAAAAAGGCACACCTTTCCTTCCAACCCTTCAGCAATATCTCCCACAAATATATTAAACAAAATAGGCCTCAACACCAACCCCTGAGGAACTCCACTGCTCACCTTTCTTTCCTACGATGGGATTCCATTTACCACCACTCTCTGCCACCTGTTGGTCAGCCAGTTTCTTTTCCAGTTCACCACTTTCGGTCCTAAGTTCAACCCCTTTCAGCTTATTCACTAGTCTTCGTTGGGGGACAGTATCAAAGGCTTTGCTGAAGTTCAAGTAGATTACTTCTAGCGCACGTCCTTCATCCAGTTCTTTGGTCACCCAGTCAAAGAAGTCAATAAGATTTGTTTGGCAGGAGAGGAAGATGGCATTTTGAAGAGAACGCAGGAAGCTTCTCTCTCTCTCTCCTACCTCAATTGTTTTTGAAAGCGTTTCTTCATCCCTCAGTGCCTAAGAGGAGGGGTAAGCAGCATGTTGGCCCGGCAACACCTGCTATGCCGAAGGTCGGACCGATGGACTGCTTTACTGCAGCTGGACATTTTTTAGGACAAGATTCCTCGCCGCTGGAGGGAGCGGTGGGAGGTGACCCACTATTCCAGCTTGAGACTGACACCTCATTAAGCCCCGATCTTCGGAGTCCACCACCTATGCCGACGTTGGACCCGCGACGTGCAGTGGAGAACCTGTGCGATGACGCTCCAGGAGGGCTTCTTTCTGCGGGGGCAGGTCACGGTGATGGAGCACCAGCACTTTCCAGCCAGGAGACAGGAGCCAGCGTTTTGCTGGACACCAAAGCGGCAGGAGAGGTACAGCCCTTGGAAGGGAAGGAGATTGAAATTGCAGCTCTCGGTGAGTCCTATTTGCTTGAAAAACCTCAAAAGGTCACTCTTGATACTATATGGGAAGTTCTTTTGAGACTGGAAATTTCCTTATCACAAAAACTGATCTCAGTGAGCCAATGTTCTAAGGCTCCTTTAGAAAAAATAACTGTGTTGGAAACAAAAGTTTTAACTGTTGAAAAAATATTGAATCTAATATGGGTAAAATAGATAATCTTCAGCAAGCTCATATGAGTCTCATGAAAGAAAATAAACTTTTGCAATACAAAATTGAAAACTTGGAATCAGAGATCTAACACTCTACATTTGATAAGTTTTCCCAAAATGCCAGCAATAGCTCCTCTTATTACCTTTAAAAAATATTTACAGGAGATATTGAAGATTCCTGAACAAGCATGCCCGCCTGTTTCCAAGATATATTACATGTTACTGTATAAAAAGAAAGATACTAGTCAACCTATTGTGGAAGGAGGTGATGTCTCCTTTGATATCTTAAATCTCACGCAATTGATTGAAGAGGATGAGCAGGGCATTAAACTAGCAACGTTATGTTTCAGTTATTTTATTGACACCTCAAAATATGGAACATCACAATAATGTCATTAATACAGATCAATATTTAACAATATTTAACAATATTTAACCATACAACAGTAAAACAAGTGTCAAACTTTTATTGGTAATCTCCCTTCCCTCCCCCCCCCCCTCCCTGTGGTTCCGCAGTTACAGGAGTATGTTAAGTGTTCTCAGGATGGGCGGAGACATGGGTCCAATTTCATCTTTCTTGGTATCTGGAAAACCGCCCTTCTGCTCGTTATCCAGTTTCTGACGGAAGAGGCATCCCCTTGTCTCAGAGATATCAGCTCATGTCCAAGACTCTCTACCGCCTTATTGGTACTCCAAATCCAAGTCTCCACCATAATACGTTACTCCCCACACCCTCTAACCACCTCCCCACCCAACTCCCAATTTCCCCCCTACCCCCTCCCTCCACCTCCCCAGCAAGCAATGTGTATTCCTATCTCAATCTTCAACTCTAGGCAGCCTTCACTTCCTCCCCTACACTAGCAACGTTAATAGTAACGTTTGTTCTACAACCTGACCGAGATTGGGTATTAAAGCAATTCTTACGTCATAGAGAAGAACTTTTTATGAACTATAAGATTAGAATGTTTTCAGATGTTGCCAGAACAACCCAAAAAACGGCGTCAACTTTTTCTCAAGCTTCGCCCTAGGGTTTTACAAATGGAGAGTCTCTTTTGGTTGAATTTTCCTTGTAAATGTGTACTGAAAGTTAATTTGGTTAATATGTATTTTACGATCCAACACATTTAACCTCCTTTCTAGATTCAAGGACTGTGGTGTCTCCACCTGCGCAACCAGTAACAATATTTTCATCTACTCCGTAGAATAGTATGAATGGTCTAGTTTCTCTTCTATTTCCTTTACTTATTTAAGTGAACTGATTTCATGGAATTGTGTCTTGTTCTCCCTCCTAATAGTGGACTAGAACATCAGAAAGAATACTTATTTTCTGTATAATTGTGTAATGTGATGATAATATTCTTATTTTTCTTTTCTGTATCTTTTCTTTATCAAGAGTATTCTTGATTAATATGTGAAAATATGAAATAAAAAAAATAGATTCGTTTCCAAATAAATTATATCTAGCGCATGTCCTTCATCCAGTTCTTTGGTCACCCAGTCAAAGAAGTCAATGAGATTTGTTTGGCAGGATTTTCCTTTGGTAAAGCCATGTTTCCTCGGGTCCTGTAACCCGTTGGCTTCTAGAAAGTTAATTATCCTTTTTTTCAGCAGCGACTCCATTATTTTTCCTACCACCGTCTTGAGACTTGCCGGTCTGTAGTTTCCAGCTTCTTCTCTGTTTCCACTTCTGTGAAGAGGGACCACGTCCGCTGTTCTCCAATCCTGCAAAAACTCTCCCGTCTGTAAAGATCTATTAAATAAATCTTAAGAGGTCTGGTGCCGTCTCCACCCCGAAAGAAACGAGAGACAGGGTTGATATGATACAGTCATTCAAATAGTTGAAAGGTATTAATCTACAAACAAACCTTTTCCAAAGATGGGAAGGTGATAGAACTAGGGGACATGAATTGAGGTTGTATGGGGGGCTGACTCATGAATAATGTCAGGAAGTACTTTTCATGGAGAGGGTGGTAGATGTGCGGAATGCCCTCCTGCGGGAGATGGTGGAGATAAAAATGGTAACGGAATTCAAAAATGTGTGGATAAATACAAGGAATGCTGTTTAGAAGGAATGGATCCAAAGAAGCTTAGCAGAGATTAGATGACAACACCAGTAATGGGAATGAGGCTTCGATGACAGCTTCGCAGTTGGAGAATAAGGCTACTGCCAGGCAGACTTCTATGGTCTGTGTCTTGAAAATGGCTATAAGTTTATCTTATTGGGAAGACTAAATGGACTGTACAGGTCTTTATCTGCCCGTCATTTACTATGTAATATGTAATATTTATTTATTTATTTATTGTGAACATTTATATCCCACATAATCCCACCATGGCAGGCTCTATGTGGCTTACAATGTTTAGGAAAAGTACAATATAATAATTATGGTGCAAACAGAGTAGAGAGGAGGGGGAGAGGAATGAGGGAATGCAGATCAGGCAGGAGCGGAGTAAGATCGATCACACAGGTAGGTCTTTAGAGATTTCTTGAACAGACTGTGATCGGCTGTCTCTTTTAACGTTGATGGTAGAGCGTTATAATATAATAATTAACTGTTACTATGTTATATTACTATACCAGTATTCAGCCCTTAACCAGATAAGTTAAGCAAAACAAATATGACTGAATAAATAGCTGTCCTATCTTTGTCCAGTTTACCTTCTCTGGTTAAGGGCTAAATATTTACACTTAAATGGTGAAGTGCTAGCTTGGCCGCACATAACCAGATATTCATTGTTGATGCTTGTACGTGGCCTGCCATTGAATATCTGGGCATAAAGCCAGTGGCAGGTAAAAAGAAATCACTCACTGCCACCAGCTGAATATTTACCCCAGATGTGCCATTTCTCTCCTTTCAGATTAACCTACAGTGCCTCTTCCTTGATTTGGAAGTTCTACTATTCTTTTGCTTTAATCTTATTTTTACATATAGTACCATTCCTCCTTCCTTTCTTTCTACCATGTCTTTCTGAATATATTATAGCTGGCTATACCTATATCTCAGTCATGGTTCTCCATGCATTATCCCCTTGATTCTATATATGGACTAATTGGCAAGAATTAGAATTTATGCGTGCATCTGGCTAGGTGCTATCCTATAAAGATGTACACGTAAATTCTTGTGCACGGATCCAGCAAGGGAGCATGGCCATGGGAGGGGTATGGGAGAGTCACAAGCACTCCAAGAATTTGCAAGCAGTATTATAAAATTCCAGAGATCGGCTCCTAATTTAGGCTCAAGGATTTACACCAGGTTTCAATTGGTGCAAATCTTCGCACCTAAAAATTAGGCGCGGATCCCAGCGCTAAATGCTATTCTATAAAAGGTGCACAACTTAGAGCACTGTTTTTAGGATAGCTGTTAGCGCCCATTTTTTTCAGCACCATATATAGAATTTGGTCCCACATCTCTATGACCACCATAAAATCCAAGTCACATTTGTTTTTTGTTTTTTAATTTTATGATCTTTACTTCTGTAGAGGTGCATTGGAGGCAACTTTATTTTTACTGTTTCTTTTACGGATATATTAATTGGACTGAATGCTATATCTTTCTTATATTAGGTCTTTGTGATCTCTTTATAAATACATTTTAGAAAGAAATATAGACAGCTGTGTGGCTGGTGGGCTTTGAGAATAGCTTTCTAATTTTGGTTGCTAAGTTTGAAGATGGTGGAGCTCACAGACCACCCATATAAGATTTTAGATGCTGCTGGGGAGGACCAGCTATGATGCTAAATGTGGGAACTGATGACCTAGGAAAGTGCAGGAGCGATGACCAGGAAGTCAAATTATTTGTGCAGAGAGAGGCAAGATACATTGTAAAGAGTGATGAGGATAAAGATAAAGTGAATGTGCTAACAAGTACTTCTCTTTGGTGTTCATGGAAGAAAATCCTGAAGAAGGACTGTAGTTGGCTGCTGAGGGAATATCTGGGAATGGAGTGGATATTGCGCTGTTCACGGAAGTAAGCGTTTTATAACAGCTTGAGAATTTGAAGATGATCAAAAGCTATGGGGCCGAATGGGATAAATCCCAGGATACTGAGGAAGCTCAGAGAAGTCCTGGCGGGACCTCTTAAGATTTTAATTAATGGATCTTTAGAGACGAGAGAGGTTCCATGGGATTGGAGATGAGCAGATGTGGTCCCTCTTCACAAAAGAGGAGACAGGGAAAAAGTGGGAAACTACAGGCCGGTAAGCCTCAAGTTGGTGGTAGGAAAAATAATGGAGTCGCTGCTGAAGGAAAGGATAGTAAACTTTCTAGAAGCCAACAGGTTGCATGATCCGAGGCCGAAAGAATCTTACTGACTTCTTTGACTGGGTGACCAAAGAACTGGATGAAACATGTGCTAGATATAATCTACTTGGATTTCAGCAAAGCCTTTGATTATCGTCCCTCACAGAAGACTCATGAATAAGATGAGAGGGCTGAACTTAGGACCCAAAGCGGTAAACTGAATAGGAAACTGGTTGACCGACAGGCGACAGAGGGTGATGGTAAATGGAATCCAACCCGGAGGAAAGTGAGTAGAGGAGTGCCTCAGTGGTTGGTGCTGGGGCCGATTCTGTTTAATATATTTATGAGAGATATCACTAAAAGGTTAGAAGGAAAGTTTGCTTTTTTTGTGGATGACACAAAGATAGCCAATAGAGTGGATACCCTGGAGGGAGTAGTTAAAATTAAATGCCAAAAAGTGCAGAGTGACACACTTGGGGTGCAGAAACCGAAAAGAGATATACCAGATAGGAGGGGAGAGATTGGTAAGCTCAGCTCAGGAGAGGGACCTTGGGGTGATGGTGTCCGAGGATCTGAAGGTGACAAAACAATGTGACAAGTTTGGTCGTGACCAGAAGGATGCTAGGCTGCATAGAGAGGGTGTAACCAGCAGAAGAGAGGAGATGTTGATGCCCTCTCCAAGTCATTGATAAGGCCCCACTTGGAGTATTGTGTTCAGTTTGAAGCCGTATCTTGCTAAGCAAGTAAAAAGACTTGAAGTGCTTCAAAGAAGCTACAAAAATGGTATTGGATTTGCATTGCAAGACGTATGAGGAGAGACTTGCTGACCTTAACATGTATACCCTGGAGGAAAGGAGAAACAAGGGTGATATGATACAGGCATTCATATATTTGCCATGTATTGATCCGCAAACAAACCTTTTCCAGAGTCAGGAAGGTGGTAGAACTAGAGGACATGAATTGAGGTTGAAAGGGGGCAGACTCAGGAATAATGTCAGGAACTATTTTTTCACCAAGAGGGTGGTAGGTACCTGGAATGCTCTCCCATGGGAGGTGTGGAGATGAAAAATGGTTATGGAATTCAGAACTGCGTGGGGCTACATGCACAGAGCAGGGCGTAAGGCGTCAGAAACAGCTGATCACAAAGGGAACTTAGTTGAACAAAGGCGCTACTCCAGCGCTGAAGAAGACTCTCTTTGGCTGGCGGGGTTCGGGGACCCCCACCAGCAAAACAAGATATCTGATGCGGGTGGCGACATCGGGGAAGGGTTGGTGGTGGGAGGGGAGTTCAAGGGGATCATTGGCAGGGGGCCATGGCCTAATCTACGGGGCCCAGGCCCCCTCAGGCCCCACATAGCTAAGCCACTGAGGTATACATATGAAGTATCACATACTATATGTAATGAGTTTATCTTGTTGGGCAGACTGGATAGTCCGTACAGGTCTTTATCTGCCATCATCTACTATGTTACTGTTTCATTTCTGGGAAAGTAAGCTCTGAATGGATTGTCAGATCCCTCTTAATGGCATTGCCTTCATTTGTGTGCACTGATTCTCTCCTCTTTTGTTTTTTGTAGAAGACCTTTCTGCACAAGTTGGTGAGTAATTTTCTAACTCTTTACTATAGCTGAAATTATTACGTTTCCTAGGACATCAATTGAAATGTATGTAGCTCAGTGGCAGGTGGGAATGACAATCGCTTGGTACCTTGCAAGTGGCAACCTCATATGTCACCCAAATAATATTTTACTAAGTGCTGGGGGATGGAGGGGGTGAGCTGACCTTCATGCTATATAAGAGTATCATTGATTTAGGAGGGTGCAGGAAAGAGGTTATGGAATCTAAGTTATTTATTTATGGGGAGAGGGTAAGACAGAAGGTGAATACCTTTCATTTTGGGGGAATGGGTCCTGTAGGAATTATTAATTCATTTTTAATATCCATGCCCCTGCATTCACTAATTATTCCCTTTTTCATTTTCCTGTAGAAAGACTATCTGCAGATAACAGTAAGTAGTTTTTTATTTATGTTCTGTGGCTAAAATACTTCCACTTTGTTTTCAAACCAGCTGATATTCAAAGCAAGTTAACCAGCTGGGAATGGTCTTTGACCAGTTAACTTGCTTGTATGTGGCTTTCTAGTTATTCTTAGTGGCACTTAACTGGTTATTGCCTCTGAAAATGACTGGTTAGCAACGCATTGGAAGCCATGTATGTCGGATGCTTTAGAGGGGCGTTTCAGGGGTGGAGTTCAGTTAGCTCCCAATATTCTGAGCTAACTGGCCATGTTTAGCACATAAACAACTGTCCTATCTTTACACCCTAGCCCATGGCTGATTAAGTCTGAATATTAACCGGACATGCGCTAGCCAGTTTTTAAAAAAAACTGGAAATTCAATGCTGAAGCCTGCACAGGGCTCAGCATTGAATGTTTGGTTTTATCATTGGCAGCAGACAAAAAAATGCAGTCTGCCGCTGACTGAATCGGGGGAAAATGTTTTTATTTATTTTACATTTGCTTCAAACTCAAACAGGGTGGCATAAATGCACACAAATGGCAGTTTTCTAGTGATTTGCATGCATGTGGACACATATGTGCATAAAGAACCATTTTTTACTAAACAGTATCTGTAAGTACAACCAAGATTTAATGGCATGTACTTTGCAAGGTGATGTTTGGAAGCAGGTTAGGCGGGTCATACACTATTGCACATAGAATCTTATAACCTACACGTGTTCCTTTGCAATCTAGGTGTAGGTACAAAAGCATTTACACCAGCTCAATGTTTGGTATAAATGTCTGCACTTGCAAAGTAAGTAGGTGTATGGTGGCTTATGCTAGTGTTCTATAAAGAGAAATAGGAATCTACTGAGAAATAGGAATCTACTGTCATTATAAAATAGTCTTGAAAGGAATCATGAGATTCCATGCTGGAGAGAGGACGCAGGTAGAAGGCTCTCCTACTGATCTCTCCCAAAGCCTTGCTTTTATAGTAGATTCAAATCCTTGTGCTTATTGAACTGTTTGGCACTATGTGTGAAGAGCCTGGCCCACTTTGGGGAGATACTCTGGTGGCTAGGTGGCGGCTAGATTGAGCCGATTGGACAAGCAACCTGTTCTACCATCTGAGGATAAAATGGAGGCTCTCACTAGCCTGTGGGTGTCTGAAGTGGCATCAGAGGTAGCTACTCTTATGGAGGCCATACTGGATACAAGATTCCAACCCCTTGAGGAGAAATTAAGCAAAGTACAGGGGACACTTGAGGAGATGACCCAGGAGATTGCGCGCCAGCAACAGCTGACGGGAGAACTTGAGGATCGAGTTTGGGTGATGGAGGATTCTCATACAAAGATACAGAAGTCCTTAGAGACTTGCCAGAAGCATCTGGAAGATTTGGAGAATCTTTCTAGGAGGAGTAATATCCGGTTGGTTGGAATCCCGGAGTCTGTTTTAGATGCAGATCTGCTGGGCCTTTTGGAGGCCTGGATCACGAGGGAGCTACAACTTGCTGACCACGTGGGGCCACTCCGTATAGAACGAGCTCACTGGCTGGGCTCTAGGAGACTGGCTTATGGAAGACCATGGGTGGTCATAGCAAAGATACTTAATTATGCACATAAAGTCGCAATACTGCATGCCCTTCAAGGGGGGGGGGGGGGGTAAAGCACTGACTTATGAAAATAAAAATTACTTCCAGGACTATTCCGTGGGAGTGTCAGCCCAACGGCACTCCTTTTCATCTGTGTGCTCTCAGTTGTTTGAACGTCATGTCCAATTTGCTGTGATCTACCCGGCCCACTTACGGGTGACATACAAGGGACAGACACATCTTTTTGATAACTCAGAGGCGGCACAGACATTCATGGAGGATCTGGACAAAATATACAAGACTCCAGTGCAAAAGGAATTTGAGGGCAGTGCCGGGAACCAGAGGTGGAGGGTAGGACAAGATCTTCTGTTTCTAGACTGTGTAGTTGCCCTGATCTCGTGTTTTGAATGTTGCAGTGGTGGTTAGGTGGCTGGCGGTGAGCTGGATACAGATTACTAGAGAAGGGGATAGCATATTGCCTTGCTTGGGGTTTGATCAAGAATGCTACAGGGCTATCTCTTTGAGGGCCATATAAGTGTGGTTTTACATGCTAACTAGGGCTAGAGGAATCCCCAGGCTCATGGAGGCTCAGCTCCCTTTTTTTTCTCAATATAAGAGCTGCGTTGGACTAAATGAAGCTAGATCTTGACTGTCTGGACAATGTTAAGGGCAGTAGAGGGTGGCAGGTTCTGTTTATTTGAAGGAGACATCTATGGACTTTTACTCCCTTGGAAGTTCTAACTTTTTGGCAGGAAGGTGAAGCCCAGTGCTGTAAGATACTTGGTTAGAGTGCCATATTTCTATCCACAGGTGCAGTGTTAAGAGTACCTACCTTTCGAGTGTGTTTTTTTTTTTTTTTTAAAATCACAGCTCAACTCAGACTCAGTGAAGGCTTGCCCTTGTTTCATTGGACAATACTAATCCGGCTTATTTCGAAAGAGAAGGACACCCATCTTTCGACACAAATCGGAAGATGGACGGCCTTCTCACAGGGTAGTCCAAATCAGTATAATCGAAATCCGATTTGGACGTTCCCAACTGCTTTCCGTCACATGGACCACCAAAGTTCAAGGGGGCATGTCAGAGGCATAGCAAAGGCGGGACTTGGCATGCTTACACACTAGGAGTCCTCAGACTCCTCATAATCGAAAGAAACAAGGACGTCCCTGACAAACACTGGACGACTTTACCTCGTCGTGTTTTTCTTACGACCAAGGCACAAAAAGGTGCCTGAAATGACCACATGACCACCGGAGAGAATCAGGAATGACCTCCCTTTACTCCCCCAGTGGTCACTAAACCCCCTCCCACCCTCAAAAAACTCCTTTAAAATATTGATTGCAGCCTCAGATGTCATAGGTCCATCACAGCAGTATGCAGGTCCCTGGAGCAGTTTTAGTGGGTGCAGTGCACCTTCAGACAGGCGACCCAGGCCCATACCCCCTGTTACGTTTGTGGAGGAAACAGCGAGCCCTCCAAAACCCACCAGAAACCCACTGTACCCACATCTAGGTGCCCCCCTTTACCCATAAGGGCTATGGTAGTGGTGTACAGTTGTGGGGTTGGGGGGGCTCAGCATACAAGGTAAGGGAGCTACGTACCTGGGAGCAATTTCTGAAGTCCACTACAGTGCCCCCTTAGGGTGCCCGGTTGGTATCCTGGCATGTCAGGGGGACCAGAGCACTTAGAAATGCTGGCTCCTCCCACGACCAAATGGCTTCAACACCTCCTTCCTGCCATTAACCCATCACCATTCCTCCTAAGGCACCCCGTCTTCGTCGCCTTCGTCGCACAACCTCCCCCCCCCTCCTCCGCACTCTCTTGCTACTCCTCCCTGCTATCCGCGGGAGAATTAATCCTAATCCAGGCCCACCCTCACTTCCTCCTCCTATCCATGCAAAACGATTCCGTGAGTCTCCAATCTCGCTTTCTATTACCCCTCTCCCCCCCTCTTTCTCTCCTTCTCATGTGCCTTGTGGAATGCCCCACCTCGGTCTGCAACCAAACTGCCTTTCACCCACGATCTCTTCATCTCTCATTCCCTTCAACTGCTCGACCCTAATGAAACCTGGCTCTCCCTGACGACTCTGCTCAGTCAGTGGCCCTTGTCATGGAGGTTATCTCTCTCCACACTCCCCCGCACAGCTGGCCCTGGTGGAGGCGTCGGGCTACTAACTCTCGCCATCCTGTAGTTTCCAACCCCTCCTCCTACCGCAGTCTCACTGCTTTTTCATCCTTTGAAGCTCACTCCATCCGGCTATTCTGCCCATTACCACTCAGAGTGGCAGTCATTTACCGCCCCCCCTAATAAATCCCTCTCTCCTTCCTCACCGACTTCGATGCCTGGCTTTCCGTCTTTCTTGAACCCTCATCTCCGTCCCTCATTCTCGGAGACTTAACATACATGTTGATGACCAGTCTGACCCTCACGCTTTCTCAGTTCCTCACTCTAACATCATCCTTCAACCTCCAGCTTTGCTTCACCACCCCCTACTCACCGAAACGGCCATTGTCTTGACTCGTCCTCTCCTACATAAGTACATAAGTACATAAGTAATGCCATACTGGGAAAAGACCAAGGGTCCATCGAGCCCAGCATCCTGTCCACAACAGCGGCCAATCCGGCCAAGTAATGCCATACTGGGAAAAGACCAAGGGTCCATCGAGCCCAGCATCCTGTCCACAACATCGGCCAATCCAGGCCAAGGGCACCTGGCAAGCTTCCCAACGTACAACATTCTATACATTGTTATTCCTGGAATTGTGGATTTTCCCAGGTCCATTTAGTAGCGGGTTTTTGGACTTGTCCTTTAGGAAACTGTCCACCCCCTTTTAAACTCTGCTAACGCTAACCGCCTTCACCACTTTCTCCGGCAACAAATTCCAAGAGTTTTAATTAACGTTGGTGAAGAAAAGTTTTCTCCGATTTGTTTTAAATTTACTACACTGTAGTTTCATTGCATGCCCCCTAGTCCTAGTATTTTTGAAAGCGTGAACAGACGCTTCACATCCACCTGTTCCACTCCACTCATTAGTTTAGATACCTCTATCATGTCTCCCCTCAGCCGTCTCTTCTCAAGCTGAATAGCCCTAGCCATCTCTTCCGGCTCTCCCTCCAATTTCCACGTTTCAGCTCTTCTTTCTCCGATCATACCTAATCACCTTCACACCTATCTTCACCCCCCCCCCCCTCAGCCCGTCCAACTTTAACACTACCTCCAGGAATCTCCAGGCTATTGACCCTCCCACCCTATCTTCAATATTTCTAATCCTCCTCACCCTCCATCAGTTCTCCGAGTCTGTCGACAAGGCTGTCTCCACTTACAATGCCACTCTCTCCTCTGCTCTGGACACCCTCACACCATCCACCTCCAGTCCCACAAAGCGTACTAATCCCCAGCCCTGGCTGACCCCTTGTATCCATTACCTTCGCTCCTGCGCCCGAATCTGCTGAACGCCTCTGGAGGAAAATATCGCACCCATTCAGACTTCCATTCACTACAAATTTATGCTATCCTCCTTCTACTCTTTCCCGATTCCTTGCCAAACAGGACTATTACACCCAATGAACCATTCTCTCACAGCCTTCCAACCCCCGTCGTTCTTCTCCACCCTTACTCCCTCCTCAAAGTGCCCTCCGCTCCCACCCCCACCCCTCGCTCTCTCCTCAATCGCTGCTGATTACTTCCGCGACAAGGTGCAAAAGATCAACCTTGAGTTCACTATCAAGCCATCCTCTTCTTCACCCTTCAACCCTCTCCCTCAACCAACCAACCCAGGCCTTTTTCTCCTCCTTTCCTGTCATCACGAGGAGGAAACCACTCGCCTTCTTTCCTCCTCGAAATGCACCACCTGCTCTTCTGATCCCATCCCCACCAACTTACTTACATCATCTCTCATACTGTCACCCCCTCCATCTGTCATATCCTCAACCTCTCTCTCTCCACTGCAACTGTCCCCGACACCTTCAAGCACGCCGTAGTCACACCTCTCCTCAAAAAACCATCACTTGACCCTACCTGTCCCTCCAACTACCGCCCCATCTCCCTCCTACCCTTCCTCTCCAAAATACTTGAGCGTGCCGTTCCACAGCCGCTGCCTTGATTTTCTCTCCTCTCATGCCATCCTCGATCCACTTCAATCCGGCTGTCGCCCTCTTCACTCGACACAAACAGCACTCTCTAAAGTCTGTAATGACCTGTTCCTTGCCAAATCCAGAGGCCACTACTCCATCCTCATCCTCCTTGATCTATCCGCCGCTTTTGACACTGTCAATCATGACTTACTTCTTGCCACACTGTCCTCATTTGGGTTCCAGGGCTCTGTCCTCTCCTGGTTCTCCTCCTATCTCTCCCACCGCACCTTCAGAGTTCACTCTCATGGATCTTCTCCACCCCTATCCCCCTATCTATTGGTGTTCCCCAGGGATCTGTCCTTGGACCCCTTCTCTTCTCAATCTACACCTCTTCCCTGGGCTCCCTGATCTCATCTCATGGTTTCCAGTATCATCTCTATGCTGATGACACCCAGCTATATCTCTCCACACCAGACATCACCGCAGAGACCCAGGCAAAGGTATCAGCCTGCTTATCCGACATTGCTGCCTGGATGTCCAACCGCCACCTGAAACTGAACATGTCCAAGACCGAGCTCATCGTCTTTCCACCAAAACCCATGTCTCCTCTTCCTCCACTTTCTATCTCAGTTGATAACACCCCTCATCCTCCCCGTCTCATCTGCCCGCAACCTCGGAGTCATCTTTGACTCCTCCCTCTCCTTCTCTGCGCATATCCAGCAGATAGCCAAGACCTGTCGCTTCTTCCTCTTTAACATCAGCAAAATTCGCCCTTTCCTCTCAGAACACACCACCCGCACTCTCGTCCACGCTCTCATTACCTCTCGCCTTGACTACTGCCGGCCTCCCCACTTAGCCATCTATCCCCCCTTCAATCTGTTCAGAACTCTGCTGCACGTCTCATATTCCGCCAGAACCGATATACTCATATCACCCCTCTCCTCAGGTCACTTCACTGGCTTCCAATCAGATACCGCATTCAATTCAAGCTTCTCCTTCTTACCTACAAATGCACTCAGTCTGCTGCCCCTCACTACCTTTCTACCCTCATCTCCCCTTACGTTCCCGCACGTAACCTCCGTTCACAGGACAAATCCCTCCTCTCTGTACCTTCTCCACCAACGCCAACTCCAGGCTCCGCTCATTCTGCCTCGCCTCACCCTATGCTTGGAACAACCTTCCTGAGCCCTTACGCCAAGCCCCCTCCCTGCCAATCTTCAAGTCTTTGCTTAAAACCCACCTCTTCAATGCTGCATTCGGCACCTAACTCTTACCGTTCAGTAAATCCAGACTGCCCCAATTTGACCGCCCCTATCGGACTGACCATTCACTTGTCTCTTAGATTGTAAGCTCTTTGAGCAGGGACCATCCCTCTATGTTAATTTGTAACCCTAGTAGCGCTTTAGAAATGTTAAGTAGTAGTACACTTTCTCTTCTTGGTACTGTCCCTTCCTAATCTGTTTCTCCATCTGAAACCACTGTACACTGCAGGAACACATTGTCCACCCTCTGTATTCATCATCTCACTATCTCTTTTTCCTCTTCTTTTTCTCAGCTCTCAACCTTCAACATTTCCTTCCTTCCATTCATCCATCTCCTTTCTATCTGAGTACATCTCACCTTTGTCGCTGTCGTCACAGCTCTCCTACTCTTCTCAGTACTCTCTTGCACCTTCTCCTGCTCTCCGCTGGGGACATTAATCCCAATCCTGGTCCTCCACATCAGCTCTCATCCTATTTGTGCAGGTCACACCGTGATATCTCCAATCTAATTTCTGTTCCACTTCTCCCTCCTTCTTCCCTGCCTTTCTCTTGCGCTCTGTGGAATGCCCGCTCTGTCTGTAACAAACGTTCCTACATCCATGACCTCTTTATCTCTCGTGCTCTCCATCTGCTTGCCCTAACTGAAACTTGGCTCTACCCTGAAGACTCTTCTTCAGTCGCGGCCCTATGCCATGGAGGTTATCTTTTCTCCCATACTCCTTGCCCGGTTGGCCGCGGAGGTGGTATCGGGCTACTACTTTCACCCTCTTGTAGATTTCAACCTCTTCTTCCACCTCAGTCTCACTGTTTTTCTTCCTTCGAAGTCCACTCCATCTGCCTATTTGCTCCTCTGCCTCTCTGAGTAGCAGTCATTTATCGACCCCCTGATAAGTCCCTTTCTTCCTTTCTCACTGACTTTGATGCCTGGGTTTCCTTCTTTCTTGAACCTTCATCTCCTTCCCTCATTCTTGGGGATTTTAACATCCATGCTAATGATCCCTTTGACTCTTATCCTTCTCAGTTGCTTGCTTTAACATCCTCTTTCAATCTTCAACTGTGCTTCACTGCCCCCACTCACCAGAATGGCCACTATCTTGATCTTATCCTCTTCTCAAACTGCTCACTCTCCAGTTTCTGTGCCTCAACTCTTCCCCTCTCAGACCATCATCTGATAACTTTCACACTTAAACACCTTCCTCCCAGTCCCGTCCAATCTTAACCAATACATTTAGGAATCTTCAGGCTATTGACCCTTCTACTCTGTCCTCCAGTGTTTCAAATCACTTCTCTACCTCTATGTTATCCAAATCTGTCAAAGAGGCTGTCTCTTCCTATAATACTATTCTCTCCTCTGCTCTGAATACACTCGCTCCTCTCATTCCCCATTCTATAAAACGTACCAAACCCCAGCCTTGGCTGACCTCTAGAATCCGCTACCTACATTCCTGTGCCCGCTCTGCCAAATGCCTTTGGCTGAAATCCCGTGCCCATGCTGACTTCATACACTTCAAATTCTTGCTGACCTCCTTCCAGTCTGCTCTTTTACTTGCCAAACAGGACTATTACATCCAGTTGACAAATTCTCTTGGCTCAAATCCTCGACGTCTGTTTGCCACACTGCTCTCTCTCCTCAAGGTGCCTTCACCTCCAACTCCCCCTTCACTTTCCCCCCAGACTCTGGCTGAGTACTTTCATGATAAGGTCCACAAGATTAAACTTGAATACTCAACCAGGTCACCTCCACCTCTCCTTCCCTTAGTCCATTCTCTCAACCCTCCAACTCCTGCCTCATTATCTTCCTCTTCTGAAATCACTGAAGCGGAAACTACACATCTTCTTTCCTCCTCGAAACTAACTACCTGTTCTTTTGATCCTATTCCCACCCATCTACTTAACACTATCTCTCCTACTGTCATCCCTTTTATCTGTAATATCCTCAATCTTTCACTTTCCACTGCAACTGTTCCTGATGCCTTCAAACATGCCGTAGTCACACCACTCCTTAAAAAACCTTCATTGGACCCTACCTGTCCTTCCAACTATCGCCCCATCTCCCTCCTCCATTTCCTATCCAAGATACTTGAATGTGCTGTTCACCACCATTGCCTTGACTTTCTTTCATCTCAAGCTATTCTTGATCCACTTCAATCTGGCTTTCGCCCCCTTCATTCAACAGAAACAGCACTTGCTAAAGTCTCCAATGATCTGTTCCTGGCCAGATCCAAAAGTCTTTATTCTATCCTCATCCTTCTCAATCTATCTGCTGCTTTAGACACTGTTGATCACAGCCTACTCCTTGATACACTGTCCTCACTTGGATTTCAGGGCTCTGTTCTTTCCTGGTTTTCTTCTTATCTCTCCAAGCGTACCTTTAGTGTATATTCTAGTGGATCCTACTCTACTTCTATTCCACTGTCAGTTGGTGTACCTCAGGGATCTGTCCTGGGACCTCTTCATTTCTCCATCTATACTTCTTCCATTGGTACTCTGATCTCATCCCATGGTTTTCAGTATCATCTTTATGCTGATGACTCCCAGATCTACCTCTCCACACCAGAAATCTCAGCTGAAATCCATGCCAAAGTATCAGCCTACCTGTCTGACATTGCTGCTTGAATGTCTCAGCGCCATCTGAAACTAACATGACCAAGACTGAGCTTCTTATCTTTCTCCTTAAACCAACCTCTCCTCCTCCCCCATTCTCTATTTCTGTGGACAACACTCTCAGCCTTCCTGTCTCATCAGCTCGTAACCTTGGGGTCATCTTCGACTCCTCCCTATCCTTCTCTGCACATATTCAGCAGACTGCTAAAACCTGTCATTTCTTTCTCTATATCACCAAAATTCACCCTTTCCTTTCTGAGCACACTACCAGAACCCTCATCCACACTCTTATCACCTCTCGCTTAGACTATTGCAACTTGCTTCTCACAGGTCTCCCACTTAGCCATCTCTCTCCTCTTCAATCTGTTCAAAATTCTGCTGCATGACTGATATTCCGCCAGTGTCGTTATGCTGATGCTCATATTAGCCCTCTCCTCAAGTCACTTCACTGGCTTCCTATCTGTTTCCACATACAGTTCAAACTCCTCTTATTGACTTATAAGTGCATTCACTCTGCAGCTACTCAGTACCTCTCCACTGTCATCTCTCCCTACATTCCTCCCCGGGAACTCCGTTCACTGGGTAAATCTCTCTTATCTGCACCCTTCTCCTCCACCGCTAACTCCAGACTCCGTTCCTTTTATCTTGCTGCACCATATGCCTGGAATAAACTTCCTGAGCCATTCTGCACTTCCTGAAGAAATTATTAATTGTAAAATTGTTGGATCAGTGGAACAAGTGCTTCTGGATATGTCTGGACCATTAGGGAATAGATTCAAGAGTGATCATTTATTGTTTCGTAAACTGACTTTGTGGCACGGGAAATGTATCTTGCAGACTTGGACTTCACCTGAGCCTCTGGCTTATTGGCACTGGAGGAATCAGTTCATTTATTGCCCACCTGGGAGGCGAAGGATGCGGGGTTTCTTTTAAGAGGAAAGTTCATTTTTTTTAAGGTGTGGGAAGCCTATTTTGATATATTATCTCCTTGAGGGCATAATTTATTGTTTAGGTAACTTGTAAATTAATATTTTACATATGTACCAGCGTTAAGGTTGGTGCTTTGGGCTGGGAGGAGTGGAAGAAGGGGTGGATTTTCTTTAAGGTGGAGGATTTCAAGAGTCATAAGAATCCGGGCTCGCAGAATCTTTAGAGGTCCCTTGGTACTGGTAAAAAGGGGTGGTTGAACGTTATTGGGGGGTTGTTCACTAGGGGGTGGGACTAGAAAGTTGGGAGGAATGGGAGCTTTTATATGAATTATATTAGAGGGTATCCATGGTTTATATCAGAATGGAGTGGCATGGTGGGGATAAAACTGTTAAACGTTTGATGACAGACTGTATTCTGTTGTTGTTTTATTGGGTACACTTTGATATTTGAGGCTTTATGTTTATATTGTTTGTCATCAATAAAAATGTTGAAGGTTTTAGAAAATAGTCTTGAAATAGCACATTTCTAGCACCTAAATCTAGATGCCCTCCGTATAGAATTAACCTAAAATAATTTGAACAGAAACAAATAATTCAAGGTAAATAACAATAATCTCTATAAGTACAATTCTCAAATGGAGATGAAAATCACTTATTAGTAGAGAATAAGGAAATCAATATAACAAAAAAAAGAAACACAAGTTTCTAAGAGAAGAACACAAACCAAATTTGGCAGGCCCAAGGGAGAGGATGCTACGTTATTTTCGCTTTCCTGGACTACTTTATCATTTAGAAACAAAATCAATGAAAAGAACCATACAAAAAGAGTTCAGAATGTCATACCTGACTGGGGGCAAAGTAACTCCCCGAAATTTAATGGAATAGATAAAAGTTTGGTGCGAATGAAAAAAAATGGCAATAGGACACAATAAGTTTGAAATGGGCACTTAATTTAATTGAAGATTGTTGGCCCACAAACCTAGGGATGTTTATTCTACAGGACTAATGTCACTGTCTTTGTTCACTAATTCTTCACTCTTTTGTTTCTTGTAGTAAAGCTTTCTACGATAATGGGTGGAGTAATTTTATTATTTACTGTGCTGAAACTATTCCAGTCCCTAAGTCAATCATTACAAATGTAGATAGCTGGGGTGGATGGTGGGTATGAGGAGCACTCGGCAACTTGTTAAATGTAAAAAGTAGCAGACTCACACCAACACTGAGAAGATTTTAGGGTGGTGCTGGGGAGGAGCCTACTGACATTCTATATATAGGTAACAATGTAGGGCCTCCAAGAGGGGGGGCAGGGGCAGCAAAATTACCCTGGCTCGGCCTCTAAGGGGGGGGGGCCTGATGCTGGGGTTTCCTCTCTCTCTCTCTCTCCTGCTCCTGACAGGACCCCGGTGATCATGTCCCGATAGGAGCAGTAGAGAGAAAACTCTGGCACTGGGCTCCTCTTAGAGGCTGGGGAGACATAGGGCTTCGGGGCCTTCTTTTTGGCTGGTGGGGATCCCCAGGCCCCGCCAGCAGAAGAAATCTTCCTCCAGTGCTGTTTTTCACTCTGCCGCATTGCCTGCCCTGTGGTTCTTTTCCCCTCACGTTGCACATCTCGGTTTTGAGAGGAAAAGCAGCAGCAGGGGCAAGGCAGGCAATGTGTCGGAGTGAAGAATAGCACTGGAGGAAGGCTTCTTCTGCTGGCAGGGCCTGTGGACCCCTGCCAGCCAAAGTATGTGGAATTACAGCAGGAGCTGTGGTAGCAGCGATCTGGGGGGGTGGAGATCCTAGAGGGAGGCGGCGGCGATGGTAATCCTATAGGGGGTGGCAGTGGCGCCCTGCCCTGGGCCCGGTTCAGCCCCTCAGCCAGCCCTGTAACAATGTCATAGGAAGATTCAGGAGAGAGGATCTAGATGCTAAATTATTTGTGACGAGAAGACTTGAGATGCATGCTAAAGCATTTCATTCATGGGAAAAAATTCTTGAGAATTTCTGAATCCCCAATGTCAATGTATCTGTTTTTGTACCCTAATTCTTCCCTTTTCAATTTGTTACAGCAAAGCTTTCTGAAGAATTTGGTAAGTAATTTAATAATTATTCACTGTGGCTGAAACAGTTCCAATTCCTAATGATTCCTTAGGCATGTAGATAGCTGGATGGTTGATTAATGAGAGTCTACTTCAGTAACTTGACTGCCTGGTTTGGGAGTAGTAGACCTCATGTGTCGTTACTGGTGGAGAAATCAGCTGTTACAATACATGTGAGTACCAATGTCCCTATAGGAAGGTGTAGGAGGAAATATCTGGGACAAGTTCAAGTGAATGGTGAATGTATTTCATCACACATGATAAGGTGAAGAAAAGATATGATAGGGGTCTATAAAATTATGATGGAGCAGATTGGGTGGGATTTTTTTTCTTTACTAAGCAGACAACTTTTGAGGGGGCAGATATCTTTGTTATTCCCTCAGTTAAGTCAAGTACCTAAGGGGGACTTTTACTAATGCTGTAGAGATGGAGTAACCCGTGAGGTAATTAAATTTGCTGACAACACAAAGTTATTCAAAGTTGTTAAATCGCAAGAGGATTGTGAAAAATTACAAGAGGACCTTACGAGGCTGGGCGTCTAAATAGCAGATTACGTGTAATGTGAGCAAGTGCAAAGTGATGCATGTGGGAAAGAGGAACCTGAACTATAGCTACGTAATGCAAGGTTCCACGTTAGGAGTCACCAGCCAATAAAGGGATCTCGGCGTCGTTGTTGATGATACTTTGAAACCCTCTGCTCAGTGTGCTGCGGCAGCTAAGAAAGCAAATAGAATGTTAGGTATTATTTGGAAAGGAATGGAAAACAAAATTGAGGTCGTTATAATGCCTTTGTATCAGTCCATGGTGTGACCGCACCTCGAATATTGTGTTCAATTCTGGTCACTGCACCTCAAGAAAGATGCAGTGGAATTAGAAAAGGTACAGAGAAGGGCGATGAAAATGATAAAGGGGATGGGACGACTTCCCTATGAGGAAAAGCTGAAGCATCTAGAGCTCTTCAGCTTGGAGAAAAGATGGCTGAGGGGAGATCTCTATCATATCTCCCCTCAGCCATCTTTCTCCAAGCTATAAATAATGAATGGAGTGGAACGGGTAGACGTGAATAATTTGTTTACTCTTTCAAAAATACTAGGACGAGGGGGCATGCAATGAAGCTACAAAGTAGTACATTTAATACAAATCAGAGAAAATCTTTCTTCACTCTATGTGTAATTAAACTCTGGAATTCGTTGCCAGAGAATATGGTAAAGGTGGTTAGCTTAGCGGAGTTTAAAAAAGGTCTGGATGGACTTGGGGGAAATGCACTGCTTATTTCTGGATAAGCATCATAAAATGTGTTGGACTTTTTCGGAATATTACCAGGTATTTGTGACCTGGATTGGCCACTGTTGGAAAGAGGATGCTGGGCTTGATGGACCTTTAGTCTGTCCCAGTGTGGCAATACTTATGTACTTATGCACTTATGTATGTATGAGGTTATCTGTAGCAGGACCCATAGAATAAATGGGACCTGCTGCAGATAACTCAAGCTAACCTTTAGTAAAACACCCCTAAAACAGTTTTCAGCTGTAATTCCATATCAAGTTGCGTCAATATGGAATGTTCTTCCTTCAACTGTGTGCTCTTTAACTCATTTTCAGTTATTCCATAAACAACTTAAGATGTTTTTGTTTAAAAAATATGTGAAATGATCCTTAGTCGGGCTATAACTTTTACCTTGTAAATTCCCAATGTTTGTTCTGGTGTCTTTTTTTATTTATGTGATCCGCATGGAACTGCGAAGGATATTGTGGAATAGAAACCCTTAATGTAATGTATATAGGAGAATGGTTATTTACCCTTCAATATTACCAAGATTATGGGACATGCCATGCAGCTAATAGGTAGCACTTTAAAACAGGAGGAAGTATTTCTGAGTGTCCCTATCTGTCTGCTCCAGCATCTCCCCTCTGTGTCCCAGTCCCTAACACCCCCCCCCCCCCCCCTATTCAGTGTCTCTTTCTGTGTTTTCTATCTTACTTTGTCCAGCATCCCCCTCTGTGTCCCTATCCTTCCCTGTGTCCCTATCCTTCCCCTGTATCCTTCCCCAGTATTGCCCCTCTCTGTCCCTGTCCCTATGTTCCCTCCACAGCCAGTATCATTTCTATATCATTGTCCCTCCCATGTACAGCTTCTCTTTTCACTTCCTCTTGCACCCCCCCCCCCTCCCCCCCACCACACACAGATATTCCCTGGTCTGGCATCTCTTTCTCCATTCTCTGTTGGTCTAGTGTCTCTCCCCTTCTGTTCACTGGACCAATCTCTCTCTATCTCTTCTTTCTGCTCCCCCCTCCTTTCAGTCTAACATCTGCCACCTCCCCTTTGCTCCAGGACTCATACTTTCTTCTCTCTCAGCCCTCCTCCACAAATCCAGCATCTCTTCCCCTCTGTCCCCCCCCCCCCCCCCCCCCCCACCAACCAGTTTGGCATCTCTCCATCCCCTCCTCCCATGCCCGGGCCCAGCATATCTTCTATCCTGTTCCACTGCTGCCCCACGACAGCCTCATGGGTCCAGCATTGCTCCAGCTTCCATCCACCCCCCCCCCCCAGCCGGTCCTCCTCATCTGCAGCGGGTCACAGCAGAGAGTGCACTGAAAGCTGCCTCTCTGGCCGACAGAGCCTTTCCTCTGCCACATCCCAGCTCTCTGATGCAACTTCCTATGGGTGGGAGGACACAGCAGAGGAAATGCTCCGCTGGCCAGAGGCAGCTTTCAGTGCTCTCTCTGCTGTGACCCGCTGCAGATGAGGAGGACTGACTGGGGGGAGGGGGGGGGATGGAAGCTGGAGGATAGAAGGATCCTTATATTTAAAAGATATGCAGGGACTGTCTTTTCTTCATGTTCAATTGTGAAGTGCTACGTACGACTGGTAGCGCTGTAGAAATGATTTGTAGTAGTAGTATGCATTTAAATTAACCTGGGAAATTTGTACATGCAAAAAGAGCAGATGGAAGTGCTAAATTCCCTCAGATAAATTTCAAAGTGGAAGTACGTTCAAACTTCCCTTTGAAAATATGCCGAAGTGTGCACATATTTTATATCCATCTATGTGGTTCTAAAATTACATCCTTGGTTTTTAGAGATTACATTACTGTGTTACATTCATATTACAAGTAGCCAGTATATGATGGGGTCTGCTCTGTATTGAACAATCTAGCAAGCAGTGAAGGTGTCCAGATAATTATAACTGTCCAGCTAAGACAGCCTTTTGCTGTCCTAGTTTTATCCAGGCATTTAATTGGTTAGTGGACTGAATATCTCCACTGACCAGGTAAATCCCAGAACTGCTCCCAGATAGTGTGCAGTGGCCTCCCCGGATTTTAGTGGCAGTATGATGTTAAGTGCTTTTGCATAGCTGGGTATGGTCTGGTCAGCACAATTTAACCAGGCAGGAGCCTGTCCTACCTAGTTACATCACTTTCAACATGTATTCTGACAAAATACGCTTTTGAAAATATATTTAAAAAAAAAAAAACAAACTACAGAACAGCAGCTCTAAATTTTATTCATTTTATTTATTTTTGTAGAATCTCTTTCTGCAGAACTTGGTAAGTTCTTAATCACAGATATATTAAACTGTTGCCTAAATATTTTCTGAGCCTGACAGTTCTCTTTCTGTCTTTGATTTCAGAGTGGAGAAGACGCTATGGATATGCAGGTAACCGTTTTAAAAAGAACTTTCTGCCCGATATTCAAAATGACTTAAGCAGCAGAAGATGCTCTTGCCCAGATAATGTCAATGTTAATATAATATTGCTCTTATTAATCACTATTTCCCCTTAAAATAAGGGTTCAATACGATGCACAATTAAGAGTTATCCTAGTAAGAACACAATGTAAATACCTAATAACTAGTAACATCTTCCAAAAAGATATGTTTTCAATTGCTTTCGAAATCTCAGATAGTTTATTTGTATTCTAATAGCTAAAGGAAGGGAATCCAAAGTGGGATTATCACAGCTGGAAGAGGAACCAAAAAGAGATTTAGAATAGAGAATGACACAGGGACAAAGTTTGTCCCCATCCCTGCCCTATCCCCACCCCGTTCCCGCGAGCTCTGTCCCCGTCCCTGCGATGCAAGAAAATCAAAGTGATGACGGAGAAAACAGGAGAACAGCACAGATTCCCTAGTACCAAAATTATAGTTAAATACCAAAAAAATAAAAAAATGGATAATATTTCTGTACCTTTCAGGTCACTTCTGGGATCACAGCACTCTATCAATGACCTTTATCATCAGAACACTATTTGAGAACTTTTAAAGAATCCAGGAAACAAAAGACTGTTGATGTTAAAATGATCAGATACTTTGAAACTATCACATTATAAACCACAAAATTATGCTGCTTCATTACCTTCTGATCACCCATCTGTCGCTGTTCTGTGTCCCTTTATCCCACTTTTTTCTCCTTCAGTCTATCACTGGATTGTTGTTATGATTTATATATGTTTATGAATATTGGAAATATTTGATATACTGCTTTTACTAACTAGTAGGACAGAGTGGTTTACAAAATTATAGAGTGCCTTCTTGTCTCTGCATCTGCTTTCATAAGTATATACTGTGGAAGAATAATCTAGTATTGCCAATTTTTGCTTATTCTGTCCTGTCTCGAGACGCTGTAAATGTCAAATAGTGATAGCAAAAGCCAGGTACGTAGCTCATTCTTAGATGTCTACAGCGGTCCCAGCCAACCCTCAGAATGTACATTATTTCAGCGATACAATTCGCAAACAAGAGAGTGACAGAAGGTGAAAGGTCACTGCTTTTAGCATGTAGCGGCATTTACATGTCAACCTACTCAGCAACGCATCATCTTTTTATTCCAACCCATTTTGCTCTCCGACTACACCTATGTTCAGCAAAGGAGGGTTCAGCAATAGTACCAATAATGATGTCACCATCTGGCTTTCTAGATAAGCCCAAAATAACAATATCCAGTGGACAGGAAAATCTTCCCTTTACCTACCCTTTGAAGAAAGCGTGCTGAGTGCGAAAGCTTAACCTCTTCCATTTCTTTATTGCTTAGCACCCGAAATGAGGGTGACAGCGCAACTGTCTTCACGCCAGTGTACCTATAAGCATCTGCCAGAAAGCCTGAACAAGCCTCCCAGAGTCCGACACGAGCTTGCAAACTGATGAACGCACAGCTAATCCTTCAGTCGAGTAGCCCAAGCCACTTAACATTTTAACAGTTGAGTACAGACACATCAAAACCAAATGACTAAAATAAATCATCAATGAAAAAGGGAGTTACTATTTTAAAAGTGCACTCATTCTGCAAAATCTTCCTGCTGTCTCTAGTACCGAATTCTTACCAAATGCCTCAATGGGCCATGGCAGAACTCACATACTCCGCTCCCTGCCCTTTCTACCCCAAAGTTTGACAAAAGCTACCTCACTTATATTACTGAAGACACAGCATTGACACTTACACTTTCCTGCAGCCAGCCAGCAGTGATTCACTAAGGCCAGCTTCGTGGCCTTCCTCCTGCCAAGTGCCGCCCTCTCTACTGCAGCTTCCTGTTTGATACTAACTCAATACATTGAATAACCTTAGATGTAGAATCAGACCAACTCTCACTGACTAGGACCAGAAGCAGCATATCAGCTGCATAAGAATATAAGTGCACATCTAGTGAAGAAAACCCAAATCCATGTGGGCATATATATGTATATTAACAAAATAGGGGATAAAGGAGAATCCTGAGGAACACCACAAGGATGAGTCCAGGAAAGCAGACAGATCGCCATTCATCTTAGCCGAATATTTTCTTTTGCCCAAAAATTTGTTAAACCATTGAAGGACATGACTAGAAAATGCCTATAGAGCTTAATTTAAACAAAAGGACTCCGTATTGAATGCTGCTGTTAAGTCAAACTTGTAGCAAAATCAAAGCTTTACCTTTGGCCGTATAACGTTTGGCGTCAGACACCAAGGCTAGTAATGCTGACTCAGTGCTATGGAATGACTTGAATCAAAAGTGAGCAAGACTGAGATAATATCACAGAAATAATGGACAAAGTCAAAACAGGTATGGACCTTATGGAAAACTGGGCAGAAACTATCCCCAAGAAATGCAAGCCCAGAAACCAGAAGCTACTTATTTCTTCACCTACCCAACTGCAGAAACATAACTTACAAATCTATTTACTTGACCAGATTTAACTACCTGGGCTCCAAATGGTGGAATTCAATACCAAAAATCACAAGAAGCATCACGAACTATCTTCAATTTAAAAAAGAACTGAAACATACTTCTTTAAAAAATTCTACAACAAATAATGTAACCATCGATGTCCATTCCGGTTACTAATCTTAAACTATCCTTATATAAGTCCCAACCAAAATGCAAACTGTACATTATAAACCATCACTATAAGTCTCAACCGAACTGTAAACCAATACTGTAACTATTAATTAGAATGTAATTTTTAAGCCACTTTGAACCAAAACTTGTTTTGGATAACAGTGGGATACAAGAATGCATAAATAAAAATAAGATCAGTTCTATAACTGCGCCCAGTTACACACCTAAGTATATAGCAGGGGGTCTCAAATCCAGTCCTCGAGGTCCACAACCCAGCTTGGTTTCAGGAGTTCCCCAATGAATATATATGAGATCTATTTGTATTCACTGTTTCCATTGATCTCATTGTGGTAATCCTGAAAACAGGCTGGGTTGTGCACCTCCAAGGCTGGATTTGAGGACCCCTGGTGTACAGAATACTAGGGTAAGTGTACTATTAATGCACAAGTAGGTGTGTAGCGTCTGTTCAATAAGGCAAAAGTTTTCAACCCAGCCCTCGGGGCACACCCAGCCAGTCGGGGTTAAATTCAATGGGGATATCCTGAAAATCCCGACTGGTTGGGTGTGCCCCGAGGACTGGGTTGAAAACCCCTGCTATAAGGGCATGAATAAGTGGCGGGGTACAAATGTAACAAAAAAAAATGGGAAACCAGTCAGTGAATTATCCAATTAGTGATTCCTTTTCATCACCTCATTAAGACGTGGTGTGAATGAATTCAGTCCATTGGGGAACTCTGAAAACATTGATGCTTAATAGGATCGGTCAGATCTTTGAGACAGTCAGTGAATAATAGGCAATAGCAGAGCTCCTGTCATAGAATAAGTGAGTACTTTATTTATGGTTGTATGAGGGTTAGAGATGGGTGTGCTCATGTTTATTAATATGTCTCCTCCCTGCAGTGAATGTGACTCTGGATCCTGAAACTGCTCATCCCTGTCTCATCCTGTCTCAGGATTGGAGAAGTGTCAGACGTGGAGACACAACACAGAACCTGCCGTACAATCCTGAGAGATTTGATACTGATCCCTGTGTGCTGGGGTGTGAGGGCTTCACCTCAGGGAGTCATTACTGGGAGGTGGAAGTGGGGGATGGGGCTGACTGGAGATTGGGGGTGTGTAAAGACTCTGTGAGGAAGACGGGGAAGATCATACGATCACTATCACCTGAGGAGGGATACTGGGCAATGAGGCTTATGGGTGACTACACTGCTCTTACCTCCCCTCCAACCTGGCTCCGCCTGAGTGTGACACCCCAGATAGTGGGAATTTTCCTGGACTATGAGGCAGGAACGGTCTCATTTTACAATGCAGATGATAATCTCATCTCTTCACCTTCACCCACACCTTCACTGAGAAACTCCGACCTTTCTTCTGTACTTATGACACTGAAGTTCCTCTGAGAATCCTGCCGGTGGCAGCCTGGAAATGAGGAAAGTTAGGCTCAGGATTAACATGGAGAAAAAAGCAATTTTCCAGCTGAGATTTCCGTGTAAATGTTTGCTTTTTTTCAAAGAAAAGAAATATATTTTCTATGAACCTGAACAGCTGCGAGAATTTCTTAATGTGCAGAGTATTGAAGAGCAGTCATAGGTCAAGAGGTTTCATTTTGTAAGACAGGGGTTAATCCCTACTCGATTATTCTTCTTGATTTTTCTTGTATATAAGCCATCTTCCAATGGCATTTATAATTTTTTGCTTCAATCAGCCATATTGTGGACTATAATCCAATATAAGATATTATCTTTAGTGGACAATGTATATTGTGTCTATTTAAATATTTTTTCTGAATATTGGTGTGGATATGTTGGTATATCTGTTCAAAGTTTACTCTTTGTAAAAATTAAAACTCAATAAAGATAAAATTTAAGAGTGATAGGGAACGATCCAAGATGGCGGAATGAACCTGACGCTGGTTTCCGCACTCCTTGACTAGCTCTGAGTTGTTTGCTCTCTTTCTTCGTTATGCCGAAACGCAGAGGTAAATCGGCAGCCGCTGTTCCCCCAAGCCGATCTACTACTCAGCTTTCGGGTACATTAGATACCTTTTTGCGGAGATCTGGAGTTCAACAGCAGTCGGAGAACAGCACGCTTGCGACGCCTGGAATAGGTGGAAGCTCCGAGACGCCGCTAGTGCATGACATCTCTCTAAGCCCCGACCAGCGTGCTCGTCCCCCGCAACCCCTGGGCGTCTCTCCCTCGGCGATGGCGGCGTCTCCTCTGCAATCCGGAAGTGATTTAGCAGCGGAGCAACAGGAGAATACTATAATCTCGCCGGAGGATAAAAGTGTGGAAGGGAGTTTTACCCCTTCTTTAGCCCAGGAGTCTATATCTTTGTTTGCGGGAGTTCCTCTTAGACCAACAGGAATGCAACCTGTAAGTACTTCTGCTGAAGGGCAACAGACTTTAAACACTCTTGCGTTTTTAGAAGTTAAACCACCAGAAGTGACCCTGGATAATCTATGGCTTTTGATAGTTAACTTAGGAAAAGCTATATGTCCTCAAGTTCAAGTATTAGAATCCCGAGTAAAGAAACTAGAAGAAACGGTTGTATCCGCGGAAATTGAAAGGAAAGATATATTAAAAAAACATAAAAAATCAACTGGAACTTAGAGGAAATATACAAGAGACACAAACAACTTTAATTAAAGACTATATTAATATGAGAAGGAAGATTGAGTCTCTGGAGAACTCCCAAAGGGCTAACAACTTGAGATTTTTAAATTTCACTAGGACAATTACGATTGCTCCTAGAGAACTGTTGAAAAAATATTTCAAAGACTCTTTGGGGATGCCGGAGGACTCTCTTCCTCCCTTAATTCAAGTATATTATTTACCAACTAAAGTGCCTGGAAATACTTCGGATCAACTGTTAGATGTTTCCGCAGCATTAGAGGCTCCAACTGCTGAATTAGTGTCTCCAGCAACACTACTGGCAACAGTTGCCTTTCCCCCAGACAAAGCCTGGATTTTGAGACAATTCTTTAAAAATAAAGGTAAAGAATTTATGGGATTAAAAATACGTATATTTCCTGATGTTTCTAAGGAAACACAAAGAAGACGTAGACAATTTTTGCTTTTAAAACCAGGTGTCCTTCAGCTGGGTGCTACCTTTTACCTACGTTACCCGTGTAAGTGCGTAATCTGTAACCAGTCAGTGAAGTATGTCTTTTATGAGTCCTCACAACTTACAGAATTTCTTGTTGCTAGAAGAGTTTGAGAACTTTATGGAAATATTAACATAAATAGAGCTATGATTGAAATAGGAACTCTTTGTTTAGCCAGGTTTAATAATTCTTAATATTATATTTCTTTATATTCCACATGTGTAATTCTTGGATCGTAAAATTGAGGACTTGAGAGTACTTAAATCTGGTAATTTCCAATTGTGAATTAAGGATGTATTTGTTTTTTGTTTCTTTTTTTTCTTCATGAAGTACCTTTCTGATCAAGATGTAATGCTTGATGAATAATGTAAAATAATTATAAATAAATAAAAAAGATAAAATTAAAAAAAAAAAAAGATTTTACAGATTTGTGTTAAATATGTTAAAAGAAATCACTGCCACAGAAATATTAAATTCAGAATTTCTTTATTTCCTTTAACTGGGTTCAATTCACACTGTGGATCTTTGTGACCCTGGACAAGTCACTTAACCTTCCATTGCCCCAGGTACAAAACTTGTATGAGCCTACTAAGGACAGAGAAAGTGCCTGCATATAATGTATATAAACATGACCATGGAGAGGCGGTATATCAAATCTATAACCCTTTGTATTGCTGCGGTATTGCAGCCTGCTCACTTGATCACCACAGACTGCTCACAGAATAAAATACTACAGATTCTTTTAGATTCGTATTGGGTAAATGAACTCTTTATTTGCACTTTAATTGGAGAGTGTATAAGTCATTATTGTTACTGCATCACAATGATTAAGAAATACACACACTAATCTAGTACATTACTAAAGGAAAGCTATAGAAAAGTAAAATAAGAAAGATATATATTATATATATATATATATATATATATACTGTAAACGGGCCCGCTGCTCCAGTATGGGAAGGAAGCTGCCTCCCCTGAATAGCCAGAACTTCACAAAACTGCCACCAGGAAATACTTCAAAAACATTCCTTTATTTTCCAGATTCATAAACAAAACTTCCCTCCAGCATAGAGACTGCTTCTCAGGCAGGGCTGTTCTGCCTTGCTTAGTACATCACCAATTACACAAAGACTTTGCCCCCTTCCCGGAGGGGAATGCAATAGTCCTTTGGAAATCCCTGCTTTTTTTGGTCCCAATCAGTAGCAAACGAATAGTACTTGTCCCACAAGCAGGATTTCCCCTCAAGACAGTGTTCATCACCAAGCAGCCTTTACTTTCAGGAGGTTCAATACTTTTGGGACTTCCTTCCACCCAAGGTATTTCAGCCTGCTTCAGTTCTTTAGGGACCTGTCTTGCCCAAGGATTTTCAGTCTGCACTGCTCCTCTCCTCCTGAACCCCTCTTCCCACCAGGCAGCCCTCCTTCATAAACAAGCCTTCCAACTTCAGAGGTTCTCACAATAATCAGGTTTCAAAACAGGGTAGTAATTCCCCCACCACTCAGGGTTTCCCCAAAAGAAAACCAGGCTTCTCTATTTAAGCAGGGTTTAAACCAAAATAAATTCCCAAAACCATGTAGGTTCCAAACCTTCAGGGGCTGTCTTCCTCAGCTCTCAAGCTCCCATTCCGTTCTGCTTTCTTCCCCTGCTCAGGCTGATTAATTCCCTCTTCCATCCAATCCTCCTCCTGCTTCTCAGCCCACCCCTCCCTATTACAGGTGGGCAGCATGATATACAGATTGCTGATCCTGGGAACTGGCTCCTTCATTCACCCTCCCTCTTGTGGTCAGAGATGGTATATGGCCAGCTTGCCTATCCCCTGGGATCTCACTGCTAGGACTGGAAATGCATTCTGGGATATGTAGTTCATGGTTCTGCTGCTTCACTCTATACATCGGGGATGTAGCCTTGTCACAATACTACATCATCACTGGTCAGGAATTACATAATTCAGACCCTTGTCTCATCAGCTGGGGGGCCCGTTTGCAGCGAAAAGCCTGAAGGGTCTGAAACCTAAATTGCTGACTACTACAATTTGTTATCTGGCTACTGGTTAACGAATACATACTACTAGTAAAAAGGTAAAACAATCCAAACTACACATGTTTAGTAGACTCATTATAAAATTGAGGTATTGGCATAAGGCAAAGGTGCAAATGTGAATGCAAAGTCCAAATAGAAAATCCTGTTAGTGCAAAGTGATAAGTGCATAAGTCCAAAGTCCAATAGTTCTTCACATGTGGAGCATGCCACAAGTAAGGCAAGAGGTCAGAAGCATTATGCACAAGGTCTGAGGTGGTCTTAGCAGTCCGGTAGCTGCTGCATCACAATCGTCCACTCCTACAGGTCCAGACCAGGAACAAGTCTTTTCTGCATGATGCGTCCACCCACAGAATGAGCCCCAAGAGGAGGAAGTGATGTCACCAAGCAGAGGAAGTGACATCACCAAGCAACATGGACACTTGAGTTGCTAGCTCCGGTGGCTCGCGGCGAAAACGACCACAATCGCAACTTAAAACAAGGCTGGAGAGCTAAATTTGCCAGTAACACTAACCTGGGAGACGGTGCCACAATAGCGCATGAGTCATTGCCGGACAGTAGCTGATCTTTCACGGTTTGCATTCGCTGGAGGTGCGACAACGCCAAAAAACAAAATGGCGGACGCACGAAAAGCGAAAGAATTGACGAATGCAGAGAAGCCTAAAACACAGGAGACGCCGTTGGAACAGCGATCTGTAGCAGACCCAACTGAGGAGGAGCAGCCAGGCCTGCAGATATGGCTGCAAAATATCAGCGCGGACCTCAAAGTGCTGCGAACAGAGGTGGCAAAGCTGGGTACAGATCTGCGAAGCGAAATCAGAGAGCTGGGGAGTGCGGCTGGAGGATACGGAGGGCGCAAGTAGAGGCCCACAGCGAGGCCCTGGATTCGCTGGACCAGCACATCGCTGAAATACGGGGCGACCAACAACAACTATTTGACAAATTAGAGGATCTAGAGAATCGAGGCCGCCGTAGCAATTTGAGATTTTGAGGTTTACCCGAAACACCACTCTACCAAGATAGCGAGCAAGTAGTCCAAAAAATTGTACAAGAACTGTTCACCAAGAACGGAGCTGTGATGGAATATGAGACAGTGCAACTGTGTAGAGCACACCGGGCGCTGGGACCGGTAAGAGGCAATAAGCCCAAAGACATCATTGCTTGCTTCACTAGTTATAAACTAAAAGAACAAATATTGAGAATGGCGCGGCAAACCCAGGACTTTAAATGAGACTCTTACACTGTTGAAATCTATCAAGACCTGGCAGCGGCGACGCTGAGACGGAGAGGGGACCTGAGACCCTTTATGAGACACCTCAGAGAACTCAAGATTCAATACAGGTGGAGGCACCCTTTTGCCTTGGTGTTTTACAAAGATGGAAAAATGCACCAAATCAAGTCAATTGCAGAAGCCAGAGCAATATGCCCGAAAGCGGCTGAATCGGAAGACCGGCGCAAAACAGGCCCAGGAGGTAGGCCCACCTCCCGCTCCCTCCCGTCGAAATGGCAACGGGTGGGGAAAGGCCCGAAGAGGCTACAATGCCAACAATCCACTTTGCAGATCACTTGACGAGGCACAGGCTATACAACTGGGAATGTTACTAACTCTAAAGTTGCTGTTGGTGTTGAAGTTGAATATGTTGAATCACACTCCAGCCTTGGACCTGAGGTAGTTTGAAATGTGTTCTTGTGATGAGACCCCGGGGTAGCGCCAGCTGTTCCTTCCTTTCTGAGTAGGCATCTACAAGGGTTTTAAAGTGATGCCTAAAATGTATGAGGAAAGGTTGGGAGGGGGGAGGGGGATTTTTGTGGGGGGGATAGATAGAAATGAAAATAAGCTTTGTATGGTACAAGCAGCTGAAGTTGCTGTTTGTTATCATGTCCATTTTATGATGCTCCTTTTTATGATGTGTCCATTCTTATTGTGATTCTTTATATCTTTTATATTTTATGATGTCCAGTTGCTATGACGTATTTTTAATTATGTAGTCACTGTTTGTCACCATGTCCATTTTATTATGCCGTATTTATGTCTGTTTTTATTGAGACCTTTTATATTTTCTATTGATTATTATGATTTTCTGCACAGAGGGTTTTCTAACTGAAGTTTGTAATTTGCCAAACAATTCTTATTAACATATTATTTGCATAGTTCCATTTTTATTAAATCCCCCATGGAGTATATCTTATCCAGTTTTATTGTTATTATATTTTACTTTTGTTAATGTTCACTGTACTTTGACCTTTTATATGCTTATATAATTTATGTTTTTATAGACCATTATTTCACAACATGAACTAAAGTTTTGTAATGTACAACATATGTTCATGTTCTCCTTTTGGACTCACTGTATCTGTTTACATTTTGGGTATGTGCACTTATTTAATGGTTCATAGTATTTATCCTTATCCATCATCAGTTTGATTTCATCACCATCTTAGCATATCCCACACATTTTTTAATATTGTACTATATTTTGTTTTGTTCTATTCACATTTATATCCACATCTGTGAGATTTTCACAAATACTACACTAGGTAACGGAGTGCACAGCACATGTTGGTGCTACTTGTAAGATGCAATTGACCTGTAAATGGTTTTCAGCGTTCATTATCAGTCACTTTCACTAGTTTTCACACTCATAGTGTACATTTTTTCTATGAAGGTATTTTGTGTTTTATGCCACTGGCACATGTTGCTTCACTCCATGATGCGTAGTCTGTTTGCAATTTTCAAGCCTTGTTTTCATTCATTGTTTTAAAAGGCTCAGGGGCCCTTTTACTAAGCCGCGTAAGCGTCTATGCATGCCAAAATGGAGTTACCGCCCGGCTACAGCATGGCTTTGGCGGTAATTTCATTTTTGGTGCGTGCAATTTGTACGTCCGAAAAATAATCTTTATTTTCAGACGCGCATATTGGATGCGCGCCAAGTGGCATTTGATGTGCAAAGGTCATTACCACCTGGTTACTGTGTAAGACTTTGCCATTAGGTCAATGGCTGGTGGTAAGGTCTCAGACCCAAAATGGACGAGTGGCAATTTTCATTTTGCCGCACATCCTTTTTCAGCAAAAATATTTAAAAAAGGCTTTTTTTACAGGTGCGCTGAAAAATGATTTTGCGTGTGCCCATAACACGCGTCTACACTACCGCAGGCCATTTTTCAGTGCACCTTTGTAAAAGGGCCCCTCAATGCGCATAAGCGCATCTAGGTGTTTTAGTGTGTATTGTGAAGGATCCCTCCGCTCCTCTCAGGAATACTCTGGCCTCCGGCCCAAGTTTTATATATGATATTCCACTGAGGTACAACTCCCTTTAATCCTCCAGGTGTACCCTCCAACCTGAGGTACATCAGCAGTACTATTCCAGCACAGCTCCCGAAATATCCGCCAGGGAAATAATCCCAGTGGTTTCAAGAATGCAATTCCAAAAACAAACAGTTTAGAAAAAGTAGTTTTTAATAATGCAGTTCCAAAAGCAAAGCAGTTCAGGAATCTCCACAGCTTCAAAACATGCAGTTCATAAACCAACAGGACATGACTCTCAGCAGTCACAATGATGCAATTCAAAATAAGTAATTCCAAGAGCAAAAAAACATTCCACAAAGGAAAACAAGCAGTTCAAACTAAAGAAAAGAAGCACTTCCAAACAGGCAGTTCAGACAAGCAGTTTAGAAATCCCATCAGCAGTTCAGAGGCAGAGAGCTCCCAGGGGTCCCCTCCCTCTTCTGGCCAGCTCTATCCCTTGGCTTCCTCCCACTTGACCCCATCGCTTCCTGGCTCCTCCACAATAGCCACTGCCTTCCCTTGTTTACCAACGCCCCGCACCAAGCGGTTACCTGCTGTCTGAACCTTTTACCTTTGGTTCTTTCCAGAGCTGCAATCTCCATTGGCTCCTCTTGCCTCACGTCTTCCTCCTTTTCTTCCCCCTTCCATTCCATGGGCTCCTCGCCCTACCCATTCCCCATCTGATCCTCCTCCCCCTGATTAGCTCTGCTTAGAGGCTCCCCCTCCATTCCTGGCCTCCCCTCCGTCACCTTTACCTGCCTTTCCCTTGGGCTCCACTGGGGGCTGCTGGGATAGACTGTTTCAATCAAGACAAAGTGACCACAAGGTGCCTTAAATGACCACTGAAGCAATAAAGGCATAAACCCTCCTGATTCCCCAATGGTCACTGACTGTGTCCCAACCCCCAAAGCTGTGAATAAAATAGTACACACCAGCTTCTACTGATAGCTTGAGATGTTATGGCCAGTCCTATTAGAGCAGCAAGGAGGTCCCTGGAATAGCCTAGTGGTTGGTGCAATGGACTGTAGAGAGGGAGACCCAGGCCCATATCCCACTCTAACTGGTAAACTTGTGGAGGAAAGTGTGAACCCTCCAAAACCCAACAAAAGCCTACTGTACCTATATATAGGACTATTGTAGTGGTGTACAGTTGAGTACAATAGGTTTTTGGTGGGTTTTGGATAGCTCACCATTGAAGAGTGCCATTCTGAGATGTGTACCCAAGTTTTATTGCTCCGGAAACTGACAAGATAGGAAACAAACCAACTATTATAAAAATAAAGGCTATTTATTTACAAGCAAGTGAAACTGACAATAGATAAAAACGTGATTAACTAAGAATTATATGTAATTACCGCACCTTTTCCATTGTCTGCTAAAATTGACCCATAGTCCCCAAGTTTTCATGAAAGAGCTCAGGCTCTACACACCAGTTCTGCCTTGTCATAGATTCTGTGGCTGGTTGCAGAGGGCCTGGCTATTGTGGGGCGGGTCCCTCAGTGATCACCCCACCCCTGAAAGGTGGCTTAGCATTGGAGTACTGGCACCTTTTTCACTAGAAGAAATGCACTGATTGTTACACCATATGGTGCTTGATTTTATAGCACTGTGACAAAACCTAGGTGCAGGGAAATAAAAAAGGGGAAAAACTGTGAGGCTGATATTCAAAGAATTTATGCTCCTGATTTTGAGAGTTAGACTCCTAAATTTATCATTTTGAAAATTAACTAAGGCTGAGTTCCTAAATTTATTCCCAGAATTTCACTGAACTCCTAAATGTTGGAACATAAAAAGTGGATGGGATCAGAGACAAATTTAGAGCTGGGGAAAAATTAGGAGCTTAACCTTAGCAGCACTAGGCTCGTACATCTAGAAGAATGAATGGGGTCTAAATTTATAAGCATAAGTTAAAAAAAATGTATTCATGAAATTTCAAATTACATCCAAGCAAATACTGCATGCTATACAGGAAATACCACCAGGCTATACATCCTACCCCTAGTGCGCCATAATTTCCGGCACTACAAACATTTATTTTTGTACTGCTGGAGTTAACCCAATGGTTATCGGGCAGTTCCACGTACTGCCCAGTTACCACTGGACTAACACTGGAGCCCTTACCCCCCCCCCCCCCCCCAAAAAAAAATGGCCATGCGGCAAGTGCTTTACTTGCCACCTGGTCATTTCCTATAGGAAACCAAGACTTCCCTTTTACCGGCTGCTTATCAACAAACATGTTATGCTTTTAATAAAGGTGATTAACACATTAAAAAAGTGTTTTGGATGTTACTGAATTCTATTATTCTGTCTCACTGTATTTCCAGTTTTAGCACAGTATGAGCCATCACAAGAACAAAATATAAGAAAACCAATAGGCTGCATTAGGGGCTTATAGCCCATTTAGTTATATTTCCACAAATGAGAGATCTGTTTGACAGAAAATATTTTTATTATTTTGACTTATAAACCACTTGTCCCTGAAACATGCTCAAACAACAGAATAATCCATTTGTGTATCTAAAAGGTAACGTTCTACAAAACAGATAAAGAGAGTTTAATTCTACATCCATTTAATTTCAATATATTCCATCATCGTTATTGTCAGCTATCGTTGTCTAGGGTGGTCCCAGAGTCCACTTCACAGAGGCAGTGGGTTCCCAAAGAATACGCAATCCACACAGATTTGGATATATAAAGTATATTATATTTGCATATATGTATTGGCTCACAGCACTTAGTACAGGAAAAAGGGTACAAGCTGTCTTGGGGTGTGTGTTTAGAGGGAGGGAGAAAGAAAGGATAGGGTGTTTGTTCATAGGAAGAAAGAAACCTTGGACTAGGGCTGTCTGAGAAGGGGGGGAGCAGAGACAGGTGCTCTGGTGGCTAAAGATGGAGGTGTGCAGAGAAAGAAGAAGAAGAAACAAAGACAGCCCAGCTGAGTCCCGTGCCCTCTGCTGCAGGGAGAAAGAAAGAGGGAGAGCTAGTGCCCTGGACACAGAGAAGTGCCCGGGACAGAGAGGGGGGGGCAGTAGACCCCAAGCTGAGCTCTGTGCTCTGCTGCACAGAGAAAGACAGAGAGAGCGGGAGAGCCCTAGTGAGCTCTGCTTTATACCTAATAAGAACTGAGAGGGAACAGGAGCAGAGAGAGATCAAAAACTTCTCTTTCCCAGTTATTTCCTTTACAGAACTCCAGATACTTTCTGAAGTCAGGAAAGGTGACAACTTTCACAGGTTGTCCTGTTTAAAGTTACTAGTCATGGAGCCACACTGTCTAGCTTTGGTTGCTCTGAAGCCCTGCTCCCAGATGGAACAAAAGGTATGTTAATCAAGAGTAATTGAGAAACCAAAGGGCTATCAGGCCTCTCTGAGCACCATTTGGCCCATTTCATCCTCAATGGTTCCTGCAGGAGAGGGGGGAGAGTTTATCAGAGGTCAGAAGGTGGTTTAATATTGTCAAACTGATTTCATATTAATATAAGTATGTCCAGCAATAATTTTGACCTCCTGCAATCCTGACAGTTATAACACCAGGCTTCCCATGGCAGATTACAACAACAGTTAAGATGAACCCATCAGGAAACAGGATATTCTCATTGAAATTTGGACATCTGTATTGTATACAGTGTATTTATTTAGTTTTTAGTGTAGAAAAATGAGCACAAAATACAGTTTAAAATTGCTGTTTCTACCAGCTATAATAATTTTTAAAGCTGTTTTAGTGATTGAATATCATGAAATCACAATTGAATATCTACAGACGGGAAGCTTTCAAATAAATTAAAAAGCTGTCCAGTAAGAAACAAAAACCTTTTGTCCTCCACCTTTTAAGGCACTGTCTATCCTGTTGAAACAGCTTTAGACTTGTTTCAGATAGAACAATTACAAAAGGGCAATGTGGAGCAGCAGCTCCTAGGTTTGCTTGCTTTGTTTTGAGTGAACAGGGATGACGGTTGCGCTGGGAAAGGGAAACTTAAATTGTTCTAATTGGCTTCCTTGCATACAGTGGACTAGATATGCTCACTTCCACTCCTGTTTATTTAAAATAACCTCCTTGTTCTACACAGATGCACTTTAAGGAGGTAGGAAATCCAAGAAACACCTCACCCAAGGAGCGTGCATGACCCATTATGTGACCTGAAGTTACTAGGCAGAACGTATTATCCTATCAAGTATGTTGGTTTGGATTTACCAAGATGGCGCTGGCTGCATTTGGGAGAATGAAAACTTCCTAGGATGAAGTGGCTTCAGCCTTTTCACATCATGCCATCTCCTTGGCCACACCAGGGGGAGGAGCTCTGAACATGCTCTCCAGGGTTGCCAGATGGGCGGTTTTCCCGCCCAATTGGGCGGTTTTCCGCAACCCGCCGCGGGAAAGTTTTGCCCGCGGCGGGTTGCGGTTTTTTGGGCTGCTTTTTGGGCTTCAGGGCGGTTTTTTGGGCGGCTTTTTCGGCCGCGGGGGGCGGGGTTAGTGACGTGTTTGGGCGGGGTTAGTGACATTTTGGGCGGGGCCGATGATGTGGGAGGCGGGGCCGATGATGGGGGAGGCGGGGCCGGTGACGGCGGGGGTGGGGTTGATGACGGCGAGGGTGATGACGCGGGGGTGGGGGTGTCAGGGGCGGGGTTTGAGTTTGGGCGGGTTTTGGGCGGTTTTTATGCTGGATTGGGTGGGAAAAAAATTTTCCACCTGGCAACACTGATGCTCTCTCTCTGTTGTCTGTTCTTTCTTTGTCTAGTAGTGTCTGCTGCAGGCGCTGCAAAAAGGAAAAAAAGGACTGAGAGCAAAAGCAAAAACTTTCTGTCTCTGGCTGCTGGAATCCCTGCAAGACCCAGTCTCAGATCTGCAGAGGGAATTTATCTGAGACCTGGAATCAGCTCAACCTCCTCCTGTTTTATTCATCTGTCCAGGAAAAGGGAAATCTCCAGCTTGAATCTATTCCAGCAGCAGCTGCAGAATTCAGAGGGGAAACAGCAGGGAAATGTCTGCCCTGGTTTCTGATCAGGTAACAAATTATTCGCTCTCTGCGTGTTCACAGGGTTCCAGCACTAACAGGAAAATATTTCTATACAGTTTTTCCTGCTTTCCCTTCTCGCTCCTTATTTGTCCGTGTTGAGTGAAACAGTAGGTCTAGTTTATGTTTATTAAAACAATATTCTGCTAAAGTAAACAAAAGATTGAAGTTGTTTACAGCCAGCCCCAGGGTCCTTCCCTCTGTTGCCATGTGGGAAGGAGGCAGCAAAGGGAAAGCTTCAGGCCAGCTGGAGAGAGCAAGACTGCTGACCCTACCTGCCAATCAGTGTTGCCATATAAAAAAAAAATTCCCACCCAAAAACCGCACCCCCGATGTCATCACCCCGCCCCTTCCGTCATCACCCTCACCCCTTCCATCATCACCCCCGCCCCTGCCGTCATCAGTCCCGCCCCCACCGTCATCGCCCCGCCCAATACGTCACCTCGCCCTGCACAATACATCACCAAACCCCGCCTCTGTCGCCATTAGCCCCACCCCCTGCCGGCCGAAAAATCGCCCAAAAGCCGCACAGAAAAAAAAAACAAGCCCAAAAAACCGCAACCCGCCGCGGGCAAAAGTTTCCCGCGGCGGGTTGCAGAAAACCACCCAATTGGGCGGGAAAACCATCCATCTGGCAACCCTGCTGCCAATGCAGCAAATCTGTAGGCCTTTGAGGAGGAGGACAGTGGGAGGTAGGAAGGCATGTGGGACCCCTAGGGGGGAACAGGGTGGAGGCCAGAAGCTGCACATGAATGGAAGGCAGAGGGGAAGATTCTGCATATGGATGGAAGGGAAGTGAAGTGGGGGATCCACATGAAGGAAAAGAAAGAGGAGAGGGGGAAATGCACATGTAAGTGAAGGGGAGTGGGAAAGCAAATGAAAGGAAGGGATGGGAGAGGAGACTATTCCGCATATGGATAGAAGGAAAGTGTGTGTGTGAGTGTAGAAGAGAAGGCAGAGGGGAAAATGCACATGAATGTTGCCATAGTAGGAAAGTGTTGCCAGATTGGGACAGACTGAAGGTCCATCATGCCCAGTATCCTATTTTCCAACAGTGACCAAACCAATTTACAAGTACCTGGCAAGATCCCAAAACAGTAAAATAGATTTTATGTGCTTATCCTAGAAATAAGCAGTGGATTTTCGCTAAGTTCATCTTAATAATGGCTTTTGGACTTTTTTCTTTTAGGAGGTTAGCCAAACCTTTTTTTTTAAACCTTGCTAAGGTAACTGCTTTTACCACATTTTCTTTCAATGAATTCCAGAGTTTAATTACACATTGAAGATGAAATATTTTCTCCGATTTCTTTTAAATTTACTACTTAATAGTTTCATTGTGTGTCCCCTATTCGTAGTATTTCCAGAAAGAGTAAACAAGCGATTCATGTCCACCCGTTCCATTCCACTCATGATTTTATTGACCTCTGTCATATCTCCCCTCAGCTGCATCTTCTCCAAGCTGAAGAGCCTTAGCCGCTTTAGTCTTTCCTCATAGGAGAGTCATCACATCCCTGTTATCTTTTTAGTCGCCTTTCTCGGTAAATTTTCTAATTCCGGTGTATCTTTTTTGAGATGCGGTGACCAGAATTGCACACAGTATTTGAGGTGCAGTCACACTGTGGAGTGATACAAAGGCATTATAACATTCTTATTTTCATTTTCCATTCCTTTCCTAATAAATACCTAACATTCTATTTGCTTCTCTACATTAGATACACTCTTATCAGAACATTGCGTATTAGAATCTACATTCTCCAATTTATTTACCACCATTTGAGAAAAACTGCAATCTGAGAAACAGTGGAATTGACCATACTCTCCATACGCTGAATTGAATCCCACAAATCTCTTAAGGTCATTTCCTGCTGGTCCTGAATAGCTGAAGGCTGCTGAATTGGGGTAGGTGCCTGAATAGCTGTTGGCAACTTGACAAAAGTTAATGATGAATCTGCTTTTTCCAATTGAACCTCCAGCCTGAGGAAGGGGCACCACCTGGGAAGCCCTTATCTGACAGGAAAAGGGAGGGAGAGGTGAGGTCTGCTCCAGTGAGCTCAAAGAAGCTCCAAAGGGAGAGAATACCTGATTAATTGATGGTCCAGAAGAAATCAGGTGTTTGTCCATAGGACCCGGGACACTTGGAGTCGATGTCTTCGGTTTCACTTTATGCTTCCCCTTTGAGAATTATAGTATAGAGTCAAAACTCCCAAGGGGCAGGGTGTGTACCTTACAGCACCCTCCTTTTGGCATGCCCTGTGGCCTCACACCTGTGGCGCAAATCTTTTCAATGCAACAGGACCCTCGATATCTGCAGGTGTCCAATAGGGTGCCTGTTGGAATCAGCACCGACTCTCCCTCACAGGAGGGCTCCTCCCTCTGTAAGTTGACAACAGCAGAGGACAGCTCCACCTCACACTATTGCCTCAGGCAAGCCACCACCCCCTAATTAAAGTTTGAAAAACCCTTTGCATTTAGAAATAAAAAAAAACTCTGAATGTTGATCACCTGATTCTCATAACATGATGTCTATTTTGGTGGCCCTTTACTAGGTGAAAAATTCTCAGCACCAATGCAAACCCTCAAAATGACAGTGATAGTGATTTAGGACAAATTACTACTGTAACTGATAAAAGCTTATTCTGTTGTGACAGTTCCTCAGTGTATATATGCTGCACACACTGTCATGTTTCTAAATATAACAGATAAAATAACAATTTACAATGACAGTGTAGATACAGCAGCATACTGTTTGCTTTTTTTCTGTGTACCAATATGGCAGCTGTTGGGCTAAACCGGCTTCAACTTTCTGACGTCATGCCGTCTCCTGTTCGTTCTCCAACCTTAGCTACACTAACCCACAGCCTCTTTGTCTCCCAACTCTTCAGTTGTTGCTGCCTCCTCCTTCCAACTGCTAAATCAGTCAACATGAGAGATTTCCAGTGTAAGGACCAGGAAGTCTTCAAAATATTGGAGATTTAAGGTGACAGAACTCATACTATATACTTCATACTATAATGTACTGGAGCTCTGATCTTACTGACTGAGGTCATATAACAAAGTCTGTTATTTATTTATTTATTTATTAGGATTTATTTACTGCCTTTTTGAAGGAATTCACTCGAGGCAGTGTACAGTAAGAATAAATCAAACATGAACAATAGGTAATTAGAGCAGTAAAATATTCGAATACCGGGGGGGGTGGGGGGGGAGTGTTCAAAATGGCGCCGACATGCTGTGAGTAGTGAGAACTGTCGGAAATCTTCTGGAGTCTTTTCTCTTTATAATTTAACTTTTTTCCCTCAGTGCCAATATGCCTCATACAAAAAGAAAAGGGGTTACAAGCGCCTTACCTTCTCCAGCCCTGACTTCTTCCCCGAGACAGCAGACTTTGGACAGCTTCACCCTCCGGCACTCACAAGTTGGAACCGGGGGCAGCTCCACTTCGAACACCAGGGGTGAGAACCCGAAGCTCTTGGAGCATGATACCACTCTTTCTCCCCTGGAAGCCAGAATTCTACCATGTCCCGCCACAACACGGGAGGAGCAACTAGGCACACAAAACATGGAGGTCTTGGATATTGTGTCCTATGGAGACGGTTCACCCCCGGAGCAGTTAACGGCGATTGATGTAAATCTGGAGAGGAAGGGATCTTTGAATCCCCCCATGGTGGTGACCCTTGACATTCTCTGGCAGGCTATAGAGAAAATGAATGTTTCAATAGTAAAATCAACATTTGAAATAACGAATTTGGTTTCCACAGTGGATTTGCTCTCTAAATCGATGGACAGATTAAAGAATGTCTTCAATGATCAGGTACAGACATTTAAAGATTATATTTCAAATATTAAGGAAAATGTCTCGGTGGTTATGAAAGATAATGCAAACTTACGTTGGAAAATAGAACAAATTGAAAACTATAATAGATGTTTGAATATGAGAATATTGAATTTTCCAAAGCCGATTGGGATCCTCCCTCTAGAACTGTTAAAAAAATACCTGATTGAAATATTAAAGATACCTGTTCATAATATTCCTCCAATAAAAAAGATATATTTTCTTCCTGTGAAGAAGGATCAGGTGAGGATTCCTGAAGAGATGGATCAAATTCAATTTGATGAGAAACAAGACGATCTGAGAGACATTTCTTTGATTTTAGAAGTCTCTTTATCTGAAGTTACAAATAGGGCCACACTTTTGATTTCATTCGTGTTTGAACAAGACTTTAATACCATATTAAAATTATATTTTAAGAATGCACATCAAAAGTTCTGTGGTCAAAAGTTATGGATATTTCCTGACATAACTAAAGTTACTCAAGAAAGGAGGAAACAATTCCTAGATATGAAAGAAGAAACGAAGAAGATGAGAGCAACCTTTTTATTAGCTTATCCCTGTAAATGTATAACCCACAATCTGGAGTGTCACTTGATATCCTGTTATAATCAATTAATAATCCTCTAACTAATGATAACAGTTCTAAAATTCACCAAATAACTTTCAAAGTATAATAAAAAATAATTTATTCATATTTATTTATCTCTAAATCAAAGTACATAGCCCTAGTTACCGTGCAATCATTCACTCACTGTATCATACTTCACTCTGTACCAGTATACAACAGTGTTTGCTGAATATCACATTTACATGCCTAATGACCTAAACTAATACAAACTAACCTCTGCCAGACTCTGCATTTACTAATTAATGCTTAGAAGCTTACATATCTAAGCTCTGCCTCAAGGTAGTCCACTTTAACACCTCTTTACGAGTTCATGCAGACCTATAAAGGTCACTGAAACACAGTCTGTTATAAACGTCTCTCCAGTCGCTGAAAAAAACAGTCTGTTGTAAATGTCTCTCCACCAGAAAAAGGTTTACAAGTCCTGTAAATTCAAACTTATCCTCCACAGCGTCTTCACTCATTGATGCCTGGTTGAACACGGGTAGCTGCAGACGTCATCAAACAATGCCAGAAAGCACTGACAAACAAACTCTTCAATTGCGTCTCAGCTTACTCCGTGAGCACTGCATACTTGCCCTCTCGGGAAAGAAACATACTTGTCTCCACCTGCTTATGCAGTAGCTCTCTAGATCTTATGCCCAACGCGTTTCACCAGACAGCGTCCTCAGGGGCTTGATCTATACAATTATAGACCGGTGAGTCTGACGTCGGTGCCGGGGAAAATGGTAGAGGCTATTATTAAAAACAAAATTACAGAGCATATCCAAGGACATGGATTACTGAGAACGAGTCAGCACGGCTTTTGTGTGGGGAAATCTTGCCTGACCAATTTACTTCAATTCTTTGAAGGAGTAAACGAACATGTGGACAAAGGGGAGCCGGTTGATATTGTTGGATTATTTGTAGTAAATAATTAGCAGATTTTAGTACACACAGCTTCAGCTTTAGAAATGTTAATTTCTTTCTTCATCTCTCTCTCATTCACCCCTGAATAATTCACTGCTGAGTCACTTTAAAGTTGAAGTAACAAAACATCTGTTTACTCACAGTTTGTAGTTAGATTATAATCAGACAGGCTTATATATACATATTACTATACATTTGTATTATCAGCTCCTTCCATGTGCTTAGATGGTAATGGATGCTCACACCATAGTAGATCCTCTCAGGTTAGGAGAGATCATGAGCTCCATGTGCTCCATGTGCTGCATCTGCTGCATCTAACCCCTACAGGAAGTTGCATAGCTGTGTGACCTCACTAAGTAATTCACATCAGAGGTCACAGAGTAATCACAGAGAAAAGATTGCTGACAGGCAATGCATGTTAAAATACAATACATTCCAACAAACCCCTTCTCATGCATAACTGTCATGCAATTATTTATTCATACAAAGTCCAAGCTTTATACGCAGATTCACAAAATGTTCTCTGGGTAACGGTTTGGTCATGATGTCAGCTGTCATCTCACTGGTGTGACAATAGTGTAGACTGATGACCCCTTCTTTCGCCAACTCTCGCACGTTGTGGTATTTCGTTGCGATGTGCTTGGTGCGTGACTGAACCTTGTCATTCTGTGACAGTCGGATGCAGCTCTGATTATCTTCCATTATCTGGATTGGTCTCTTTTCAGCTATTCCAAAATCCAGCAAAAGTTTTTCAATCCACATCAGTTCTCTGCACGCTTCCGATACGGCCACATATTCAGCTTCTGTAGAAGACAAACTCACAATACTTTGTTTATGACTGGCCCATGAAATTTGTACATTTCCATACATAAACACATATCCACTTGTGGATTTATAATCAGAATGATCCCCTGCCCAATCTGAATCACAGTAACATATTAGTTTTGGATTACTATTGGCTGAAACCTTTAATTTACAATCAATGGTACCCTTTAAATACCTTACCATCCTTTTAACTGCAGTCCAATCTGATTTGGTAGGTGAGCTGACCCTTCTGCTCAAAATTCCTACTGCATTTGCTATATCAGCCCTGTATGTGGTAGCTAGATATAAAAGCTTACCTATGGCTGATCTATATTGGATGTTATCTGGTAAAGGTTCTCTTACTGTTTCATCCTTCAGAAAATCAGTGATCATGGGAGTGCTTACAACTTGGGCATCTTGCATACCTAAACTTTCAATAAGCTCATTTATTTTCTGCTTCTGGCTTAGAAGATAAGAACCATCATTTTGTTTCTCAATTTCTATACCAAGATAGTATGACACATTACCAAGTTCTTTTATCTCAACATTGAGGTTTAAACACTTTACAATGTCCTTGTACTCTTGCTCACTTTTGCTTGCAATGAGCAGATCATCAACAAAAGCTAAAATGTATGCATATTGTCCATTTGTGCACCTAGTGTACAAACATTTATCTGCTTCACCTTGCTTAAATCCTAAATTTGTCAATATTTCATGCAATTTTTCATTCCAACATTTTGCACTTTGCTTTAATCCATAAAGACCTTTGTTTAATTTACACACTAGCTGTCTTTGTTTTGTATTTATGAAACCTGTTGGCTGTTCCATATACAAGTCTTCAGTTATATCTCCGTGAAGAAACGCTGTTTTCACATCAATGTGGTTGACTTGCATGCCTTTTGAGACTGCAATGCTCAGAAGTGTTCTGATTGTCATGTGTTTCACTACAGGTGCAAACACTTCATCAAAATCTTCTCCATATTTTTGAAGATATCCCTTTGCGACTAATCTGGCTTTATACCTTTCCACTTTTCCTTGTGCATTCCTTTTTAACTTGAATACCCATTTGCATCCTATAGCTTTCTTGCCAGGAGGTAATTTTGTAAGAATCCAAGTATTATTTTTATCCAATGCATCAATTTCTTCTTGTGCAGCTTTATGCCATTCAGCAGCTTCTTCTGCTGGCATTTTCTCAATCTCATCCCATGTTAAGGGCTCTTGAGCTTCTGCTGACTTTGTTAGGTAAGACAGTCTTAGGGGTGGAACACCTTTGTTTTCCCTGGATGAGCGTCTGACAACAGGTTGGTCTGACCTTTCCGCATCCTCTAAATCTGAGAGTTCTTCTCCAATTGATTCCCCTTCTCCAACTGTACTGTCCTCTTCAATGATCCTTTCTGTGTCTGCTTCCTCTGCCTGTTCCTCGTTAGATACAGGTGAGTTGCTTTCAGACATCTGCCTTGGTATGGCATTTATATACACTGGCATGTCTATTATGGTTCTAGTTTCATATTCTGGATGATAAGGCTCATCTGGGATAATCCAGCCTTTATCAACCCTTTTGTTTTCATCAAAATATGTAACATGTCTTATGCCAACAATGCCAGTTTTCAGATTCAAAATTCTATATCCTTTGTGTCCTGGAGCATAGCCAACTAAAATGCCCCTTTCTGTTGTGGAATCCAGCTTATGCCTTCTTTGCTTTGGTACATGAGCATATGCTGTACTTCCAAATGTTCTTATGTGTGACAGGTTTGGCTTCCTACCATGCCATGTCTCATGTGGTGTGCGCTCAGCGCCTTTAGTTGGCATTCTGTTTTGTAGGTACACTGCTGTGAGAATGGCTTCCCCCCATAGTCTTTTAGGGAGATTGCTATCTGACAGCATACATCTGGTCATTTCCACAAGTGACCTAAATTTTCTCTCTGCAACAGAATTTTGCTCTGGTGTATAAGCTACTGTTGTGATATGTTGAATGCCTTCTTGTTCTAGAAATGTGCGCATTCTTTGTGAAGTGAACTCACCACCATTGTCGGTCTGAAGAACCTTTGGTTTTCTTTCAAATTTATTGCTCACCATGGCTACGTATTTCTTCAGCATGTCTGTGACTTGACTTTTCTCTTTCAGCAAATAGGCCACACAATATCTAGAGAAATCATCCAAGAATATTAGCACAAATCTGTTATTTCCCAATGATGGGATATTAAACGGTCCACATAAGTCACTGTGTATTAAGTCCAGCATTTTATTACTCCTATTTCCTGTGTATGCAGGAAATGAGGGTCTCACACCTTTTTGAGTAACACAGTCTATGCATTTCTCCATATTACCAGCATCTGCACTTATCTGAATGCCGGTGGCCAGTTGCTTACTGTAAAGATCCTGGATCACCTTAGAATCACGATGTCCCAGGCGGCGGTGCCAGATTTCCAGACTACATTTACCATCATTCTTCCTTACTTGCACCATATGTGAGGCTTCACCTGAAATGCTCAGTTTATAAACATCATTATGCATAAAAGCTTCAGCATACACTTCATCATTTTTAGAGATTGTGCACTTACTGTTTTCAAAATGAATCGCAAATCCCTTCTTATCTAATGTAGATACACTAAGCATATTGCAAACTGCTTGGGGAATATACAAGACATCACTTACAGGAATTTCTTTAACTTCATTAGACACTTTGCATTTTAAGAATCCAATACCTTTTGCTTGGATCTTAGCAGTCCCTGCGTTTGCAGTTTTAAGAATACCTTCCTCTGGACACATTTCCTGAAAGAAATCTTTACAATTGGTTAAATGGCATGTGCTCCCCGAATCCAAAATCCAAGTACTTTCATTTGAATTATTATTTACCATAGTCAAAGATTTTTCTGCCATTAGAAAGCCCTTGTGTTTATCTTTGTCCTTCACACATTTCCTGGTTTGAAAATTCTTTAGTTCCATTGGCTTAGGTGAGCTAGAGGGAGTGTTTTGTGTTTCCTTACACCATTTAGATACATGTCCCTCCTTTCCACATGAGTAGCAAATCAGCTTGCCCTTGGGTGGAGTTTTCCCATAGCTCCGCCTTCCTCTGTTCTTTGCCAAGAAATTTGTTTCATTTCTCTCTGACTTGCTTTGAGAACACATCTCCTCAGAATCATTTATTATGCATTCCTGCCTTAGTTTTGATGTTGTCTGTTCAAAAGATTGCCCTTCAATGGCCTCATTTACAGACCTAAAAACATCAAACTTCTTTGATAGTGAGGTAAAAAGAAATGCTCTTTTCAATGCATCACACATGGGAATTCCAGAAAGTTCTAGCTTTTGAAATGAAGACATAAGATGCATAATGTGATCATTACATTTACTTTTATCCCTTAATTTGGTTTCATTCAACTCTGCTAACCAAATTGGTTGCTGCTTTGCATATGTAGTTGCATACATAGTTCTCAGTTTATATAAAATGTCCTTTGGTGTATCTTTTCCCTCTACTAATATGGCTTGTTTCTCTGAGAGAGCTTCCAAAAGCATGCACTTCACATAATAGTTTGCATTGTCCCATTCAGCCATATTTTCAGCTGTTCTGTCTTGGTCTAAGCATATATTTAATCCTTTTGCTCGAAGGAGACATATAAATCTTAATTCCCACTGCCGATAATTAAACTCAGTTAATTTAGGCACCTTGAGAGAATAGAACAATGGTGAATTTCTTCCCTCAGCCATTTTCTTAGCCTTCTGTCTGCTGTGTGGGGGGAGAGAGAGACAGACTGAATCTTTCCTTTAAAACTTAAGAGAAAAATGTGGCCTTTTTTCTGCCTGGTAATATTTCTCTTCTTTTCAATTCCTGAGCCCTGGGCCCATAACCCTTTTGTTGGATTATTTGTAGTAAATAATTAGCAGATTTTAGTACACACAGCTTCAGCTTTAGAAATGTTAATTTCTTTCTTCATCTCTCTCTCATTCACCCCTGAATAATTCACTGCTGAGTCACTTTAAAGTTGAAGTAACAAAACATCTGTTTACTCACAGTTTGTAGTTAGATTATAATCAGACAGGCTTATATATACATATTACTATACATTTGTATTATCAGCTCCTTCCATGTGCTTAGATGGTAATGGATGCTCACACCATAGTAGATCCTCTCAGGTTAGGAGAGATCATGAGCTCCATGTGCTCCATGTGCTGCATCTGCTGCATCTAACCCCTACAGGAAGTTGCATAGCTGTGTGACCTCACTAAGTAATTCACATCAGAGGTCACAGAGTAATCACAGAGAAAAGATTGCTGACAGGCAATGCATGTTAAAATACAATACATTCCAACAGATATTGTGTATCTGGATTTTCAAAAGGCGTTTGACAAGGTACCTCATGAAAGGCTACAGAGGAAATTGGAGGGTCATGAGATAGGAGGAAAAGTCTTATTGTGGATTAAAAACTGGTTGAAGGATAGGAAACAGAGAGTGGGGTTAAATGGACAGTATTCACAATGGAGAAGGGTATTTAGTGGGGTTCCTCAGGGGTCTGTGCTAGGACCGCTGCTTTTTAATATATTTATAAATGATTTAGAGATGGGAGTAACTAGCGAGGTAATTAAATTTGCTGATGACAAAGTTATTCAAAGTCGTTAACTCGCGACAGGATTGTGAACAATTACAGAAGGACCTTACGAGACTGGGAGACTGGGCAGCTAAATGGCAGATGACGTTTAATGTGAGCAAATGCAAGGTGATGCATGTGGGAAAAAAGAACCCGAATTATAGCTACGTCATGCAAGGTTCCACGTTAAGTTACGGACCAAGAAAGGGATCTGGGTGTCGTCGTCGATAATACACTGAAACCTTCTGCTCAGTGTGCTGCTGCGGCTCAGAAAGCGAATAGAATGTTGGATATTATTAGGAAAGGTATGGAAAACAGGTGTGAGGATGTTATAATGCCGTTATATTGCTCCATGGTGCGACCGTACCTTGAGTATTATGTTCAATTCTGGTCGCCGCAACTCAAGAAAGATATAATGGAATTGGAAAAGGTGCAGCGAAGGGCGACTAAAATGATAGCGGGGATGGGACGACTTCCATATGAAGAAAGACTAAGGAGGCTAGGGCTTTTCAGCTTGGAGAAGAGACGGCTGAGGGGAGACATGATAGAGGTATATAAAATAGTGAGTGGCGTGGAACAGGTGGATGTGAAGCGTCTGTTCATGCTTTCCAAAAATACTAGGACTAGGGGGCATGCGATGAAACTACAGTGTAGTAAATTTAAAACAAATCGGAGAAAATATTTCTTCACCCAACGCGTAATTAAACTCTGGAATTCGTTGCCGGAGAACGTAGTGAAGGCGTTTAGCTTAGCAGAGTTTAAAAAGGGGTTAGATGGTTTCCTACAGGACAAGTCCATAAACCGCTACTAAATGGACTTGGGAAAAATCCACAATTCCAGGAATAACATGTATAGAATGTTTGTACGTTTGGGAAGCTTGCCAGGTGCCCTTGGCCTGGATTGGCCGCTGTCGTGGACAGGATGCTGGGCTCGATGGACCCTTGGTCTTTTCCCAGTGTGGCATTACTTATGTACACAATACAAAAGCAGGGTCACTAGTGACTACACACTATAACATTCCTCCCCCATTATTTAAACCACTGTGTATGTTATAACTTTAAACACTACAATTGTAATTGTACCTCATTGTGGCATACGCCAGCATGGACACCCGTTAGGTAAGCAGGAGATTCGGCTATGCTCCTCCCATACTCTGAGCATGCCCAGAAGCTATACAACCCCTTGTATCTCTCAACTATTTGTAAACCCACTGACTGCTCCATGTTGTCAATATCTCTCATAACCCATTTCTTAAAAGTGTCAATGGAACTGTCCAATAAACCTGGTGAGGTGAGAGGCGCTGCGCGAGCCCGGTAAGACGGAGGGGGGTCTGTTGGAGGGGGGAGCGGCGGCGATGACCTCAGGGGGGTGGCGGGGGTGGAGGATGGTGGGAGGTGGAGTTTAGGAGAAAGAGAGGAAGGGAGGGGGACCGGGGCGCCTAAAGCTATGACTTTAATGCAGGGGGGAGCAGCGACCTCAGGCGGGTGGTGGGGCAAGGCCGTCCATAAAGGACGCTCCTGACGAGCACCTTTGCCCCTTCCCGATCCTTTTTTTTTTTTACATTTTGATTTTAATGCAGGTGGAGCGGGGAGCAGTGGCGACCTCGGGCGTCAATAAAAGACGCTCCTGACGAGCGTTTTTACTCCCTTTGCGATTTTGTTTTTTTGTTTTTACATTTAAGTTTTAGCTGGGCAGCCACAACGAGAGGTACAGACCTCTCGTTAGCTTTCCCGTAGTTTTCCATCATTAGGGCAAGTGGAAAACTTTAGTACATCTCATTTCAATAGGGTTTCTACACAATTTGCTCATCTGCATTCCATTTTCGTTTGCTGCTACCGTCGTTGGAAATTGGGCTTTAATGCATGCCAGGGTAGGAAAACTGTTCTTTAAAGGCTCGTTAAAGCCTCGTTTAGTTAAGTGCATCTTGCCCTAAGAAAAGACTCTTTGGATCTAGGTGCTTTCTTTTATTTGAATTATCCATCTAAATGTGTGGTAAAATATCTAGGTCTAAAATATGTCTTTTTTTCAACCGGAACAATTGAGTGCCTTCATAAATCAAAAGAAAATATTAAAGTAATTAATAGTTTACTGTCTAATGATAAGAGATTGTATAATATTATGCCAAGCGCTAGTGCTATGCTAAATTGATTAAGCTTAATTCTTTTTCTTCCTATATTTAATTTTTTCTCCTGAAATTTACATCCTCCCCCACAAATACTCTTCCATTTGTGGTCTAAAGAAGGAAAAAGCTTTACTTAAACTGTATGTTTTATTGTTTCTTGTTCCTGTATTGCATTATTCAAGTTGTATACTTGAAAAATATTTAAACTAATGAATATAAGAAGAAAAAAAAAAGCTGCTGAGAAATCTAGCAGTACTAACATCGAGGCAAATCCCTTGTCTCGGTTTCTGTGAAGATCATCTAGCAGGGATACGAGGACTGTTTCTGTTCCATAACCAGGTCGGAATCCAGATTGACTTGGATCTAGCCACTCATTGTTGAACACAGACTGTTTGTTCTGTGAGTTTCCCTAGAAACGGGATGTTGGATACTGGCCTGTAACTTTCAAGTTTGCCCTGGTCAAGGTTATTTTTCTTCAGCAGAGGGCGAACCACTGCCCTTTTTAATGCTGTTGGTAGTTGCCCATTAGAAAGAGAGGTGTTCACAATTTTTGTGGCGCCTTCTATAAGGCCCATACTTGCCTGCTGCACTATCTTTGATGGGCAGGGATTGAGGGAGCAGATAGTTGGTTGAAGGTCTCTTAGGATTTTGTCACGGGTCTCTTCTGTCATTAGGTTAAAAGTGTTCCATCGGTTTCTGTTAGGAGGGGGCGAGTTTGTGCACCCCTGGTTGACTGGTTGGGTGGGCACTGGGTGGGATTGCTTGTAAATCCTGGTGGAGACTTTTAATTTTGTTGGCAAAGTATGCAGCAAAATCATTGCAGTTCAGTTTAGACTGGGCAGGCTGGTTTTGTTGTGGGGGTTGCAGTAGTCTGTTTACTATACTGAACAACTTCTTGGTTGGATTGGCAGCCTGTGCAATGCATTGAGAGAAATACTGTTTTTTTTGGCTGCTGTTAAGGCTTGGCGGTACTTTGGCATGTGCTTCCTGCAGTTTAGCCTGTCTTCATCCAGGTGAGATTTGCGCCATCTCCTTTCCAGTTTTCGTCCTTCACGTTTAAGGATCCGAAGTTCTGGACAAAACACAAACATAGTAACATAGTAGATGACGGCGAATAAAGAACTGCACGGTCCATCCAGTCTACCCAACAAGGTAAACATTATAATGAAACTGTGACTGACGGTGTCTTATCTGTTGTTCCAGGCCTTGTTCAAGGATGTCGCTGCTTATTTCTTGGAAGTGGACTGGGACATTCTGGGAGAATGGCAGAAAGAGCTGTACAAAAAGGTCATCAAGGAGGTTCATGACATCCTCATCTCACGAGGTAAATATGTCTTTTTTATCATCTAACACACAGGCACATTAATGGAATGGGTGCTGTTACTTTATCAGAGCTGGAAAAATCGCAGGTACCAGGTCCCGTGGGCACCTGAAATTGAGACCTGGCCTCTGTTGCAAAAGATAAAATGTTTACCTTAAACTGGAGGCTTCATACAAGACCAGCTGCAGTCTGTCTCCCTTTTCTTTACAACAAAATTTTGACCCTTTCCTGTGAACTACAACTTCTGTGTAAGAATATAAACCAAGTTTCAGTGGGCGTAAATCCTTACACCCAAAATTGGTCGCAGATTCCGGTGCAAAACACTATTCTATCAACAGCGCCTAACTCTGAGAACTGTTTATAGAATAGCGTTTAGCTCCAATTTTTATCAGCGTAATTTTTTTGGCTCCATATACAGAACTTAGTCCTGTATGTACACACACACACTTTCATGCACTGCTTGTTCACAACAGGAAACAGATGGAACCTCCCCAGGGCTTCTACATATATATTTAAATGCTATTTTCCTGCTTACTTACAGGTTATTCAATTGTTAATCCTGATGTCATATTCAAGATTAAGAACGAAGACAAGAAATATTTCACTCAACATTTTGAGTGGGAGGAAAAAGAAAACCCAGATGATCTCATTAAGAGTAAGTAAATGTTTTGTGTTTGTAGGTCTCTGAATTTTCAGATCAAAGTCTCCAAGCATTTAGAGATTTTTTTTTTTATTTGTAGCATTTGTAGCCCACATTTCCCCACCTATTTGCAGGCTCAATGTGGCTTGCATTTGCCGTAATGGCGATTGCCATTTCCGGTTAACAGAATTACAAATGGTGTTGCATTAGGTGAATACATACATGGTAACACACATGGTGCATACATACATGGTAACATACATGGAACATCATATATATGGAACAGATCATGGTATATGTATATACCATGTGCATACACACATGGTAAAAAAGAATACATTATGGTATTGCAAGAAGGTTCCTGAGTAATAAATTAGGTTGTAACAGGTCATCCACTATAGAGAGACCCTTTTCGACATAAGGTTTAAAGTGGTAGTGCTTGGTCAATTAATGGCAAAGAGGTTAAACAATTATGCGATAAAAGTTCAGTTTTGTATAAATCGTGTATAATGTTATTATTTAGAATTTAAGATGAATGTTTATGGTATGCCTTCTTGAAAAGATCTGTTTTCAGTAGTCTTCAGAAGATGGTTAGGTCCAGCGTTGTTTTTATGGCCTTCGGTAGTGCGTTCCTTAGCTGCATGCAGATGTATGAGAAACTGGTCACGTAAATGGATTTGTATTTTAGCCCTTTACAGTTAGGATAGTGGAGATTTAGGAATGTGAGTGATGATCTTTTTGCGTTCCTATTAGGCAAGTCTATAAGGTCTGACATGTAGGTCGGGGCTTCCCCATAGATGATTTTGTGGACCAGGGTGCATATTTTGAACTCAATTCGTTCTTTTAATGGGAGCCAATGTAGTTTTTCTCATAGGGGTTTGGTGCTTTCGTATTTCGCTTTCCCAAATATGAGTCTGGCTGCTGTGTTTTGAGCGGTTTGAAGCTTCTTGATGATTTGTTCTTTGCATCCGGCATAGATGGCATTGCAGTAGTCTAGATGACTTACGTAGCACCATTGATTGTACTAGATTGCGGAATACTTCCCTTGGGAAGAAAAGTTTGATTCTTTTAAGTTTCCACATTGAGTAGAACATTTTCTTTGCTGTATTTTTCGCATGGTCTTCGAGTGTGAGGTTTTGGTCGTTTGTGACTCCCAAAGTTTTAAGCTGTCTGAGACCTGGAGTGTGTAGTTTGGAGTGTTTATGGTATTGGGTTTGTTTGTGTTGTATTGTGAGGACAGGATGAAACATTGTGTTTTTTCTGCATTTAGCTGTAGTTGGAATGCGTCCGCCCATGAGTTCATTATTTGGAGGCTGTGCATGATTTCATTTGTAATTTCGGTTATGTCTTGTTTGAATGGGATGAATATTGTGACATCGTCAGCATAGATGTACGGGTTAAGTCTTTGGTTGGATAGCGATTTGGCTAAAGGTGTCATCATTAAGTTGAAAAGGGTTGGTGAGAGCAGTGATCCTTGTGGTACACCACATTCAGGTTTCCATGGAGTTGACGTTTTTGAGTTTGAGATCAGTTGATAAGATCTTGCTGTTAAGAAGCCATTAAACCATCTTAGTACGTTTCCTCCAATCCCGAAGTAGTCTAGGATGTTTGGGAGTATTTGGTGGCTGACCATGTCGAACGCACTGGACATATCAAATTGTAGGAGTAGCACATTGTTTCCTGTTGCAATTAGTTGTTTGAATTTGGTTATGAGGGTAGTTAGCACTGTTTCAGTACTATGGTTGGCTCGAAATCCTGACTGTGATTCATGTAGTATTGTGAATTTGTTTAGGTAATTGGTGAGTTGTTTGGTTACCATACTTTCCATTAGTTTTACTATCAAGGGGATGGAAGCTACTGGTCGGTAGTTGGTTGTGTCATTTAATTTTTTCTTTATGTTTAAACAGTTTTTATTGATATTGCAGTAACATAAACGTTGACATACAAGGCTCTGCATATAACATTCATCAAACCTCAATCTAACTATACAACCATTTGTCAATGAACATGTATCATTTTTGAATTTATTATTACAGCATTTTTATTTATTTACTCCCATCAGGATGTACTTATCCTACCCACCCCTCCCCCCCCCAGACCTGGAGATCTATTCAGTAACAGTCCATGGATTCACCCTGCATTTAAGAGTAAACTCCGACCTCTATGGCTTAGACTTCGCAGATAAGGACCCCAGACAGCCAAAAACGTGACTCTCTTGTTCTTTGAGAGCCGGGATTCTCCAGCCTCCCAAGATACCAGTTGGTGCAATTGGTTTCTCCAGTGCCAATATGCTGGAGGATCTTTAATTGTCCAGTACTGTAATATGCATTTCCTGGACAGTAAGCTCATCTTACGGAGCAATGTTTCAAATTGATTCTGCCCTCTAAATGACCCCGGGATGTCTAAAAGCAATTGTTCAGCTGTCCCTAAGATCCGAAGCCCCAGCCGTTCCTCCCCAAAACCTCGGACCTGTGTCCAAAACCTTTTCAAGGTGGGGCAGCTCCAAAACCTATGTAGCATTGTGCCAGGGTCCTTTCCACATTTGAGACACTCTGGGCTCCTATTCCCTCCCGTGTGGGTTAGTTGAGCTGTAGTGACATATCCCCTGTGAATACAACGATAGGCACATTCTCTTAAGCGAGCATCAGATACTAACAAGGGTATTCTTGCTATCGATTTAGTGATATCCCATGATATTACTCCAACCCCCAATTCCTTTTCCCAAGCACTCTTCAACTGTCTATAATCCCTGGGAGGTCGCCATCCTGATATTGTTTTGTGGAGCAAAGATATCGTAAGTTTGCCTTCACCTAAAGAGTGAAAGAAATCTTGTACCTTATCCCCCATCCGAGTTCTCAAAGGGTCTCCCGGGAGAGAAGTAATGTAGTGTTGCACTTGCCTTATAGCAAATCTGTTACCCCAGCAATCGCCTACCTTCCCCAGTAGTTCTCCTTCTGTGAGGGGCTGCCCATCTCCACCCGCCAGGTGTGCCAGACTGGAAATCCCCTTCTTTGCCCAGTCTACAAAATGTCGGCTCGACAAGCCTGGTAAAAACTCACAATTCCTACATATTGTTAATAGATCTGTTATTGCTGGATCCCCCCCTAGTTGCCGTATAAGCACTCTCCACACTTCTCTAAGCGGTCGCAACAGCACACTTTTACGTAGTCCTTCCGGTAAATCACATGTTTTGTGGTGTAAAAGCGAAAAAAATTGATAAGGTTCCCAAAGTGCTGCCTCCAACACAGTGGGGGTGTATCACTGTGTCTCCAAGCACCAATCTCCTAGGTAACGCAATTGGCATGCTTGATTGTATAGCTCTAAATCTGGCATACCCACCCCTCCTCGACTCCAGTTACCTATTAAATTTGAGAAACGAATCCGTGGTTTCTTGCCCTTCCAGCAAAACTTTGATGCTAATTTATAAAAACTCTGCAAGTCTTTTCGTCGTAGCCACACCGGAATGGTTTGCATCATGTAGAGCCACTTGGGAAATAACACCATTTTAATCAAATTTACTCTACCTAGCATTGATAGCGGCAAATCCAGCCATCCTTGTAACACCTTCTGGGTCTCCTGTAGCAGCCAGGTAATATTAAGGTCATACAACCGTGCAGGGTTAATAGGCATCAAGATTCCTAGATATTTAAAAGAAGTTTGTGCTTTCCGCAAGGGAAACTCACCTCTCCACTGTCTCCATACTTCCTCCGAGGAGGCTAAGGCCTCCGACTTCTCTAAATTTAAACTAAGGCCCGCATAGTCTCCGTATATCTCCAACAAAGCCTCCAAAGATTCCTGTGGGTCTGACAAGTGGACCAAAATATCGTTGGCAAATGCCGCCACTTTAAAGACCTCTTTCCCTATCATTATCCCCGCTACCGCCCTCTGTTCCTCAATGTCTCTCAGCATGGGATCCAAAGTCAGCACAAATAATAGAGGCGACAGAGGACAACCTTGGCGGGTTCCCCGGCTTATTTCAAAATCTTTTGTTACGATCCCATTGACCGATATTCTGGCCTTCGGTTTTGCATACAATGCTTTGATCCCTGACAAAAATCTATCCGTGATTCCGTATTTCTGAAGGACAGCATATAGAAAATTCCATTTTACTTTATCAAAGGCTTTTTCAGCATCAAAGCTTATTAACAAAGAATTTTTATTCCCTCGATTTCTGGCTTCTAATGATGTCAAGACCTTGCGGATATTCTTAGTGATTTTCCGTCCCCTTACAAACCCCACTTGGGAATCATGTATAAGTTTCGGCAAGAATCTCGCTAATGTTATGATTGGGGTCTGAACCCCTCTCAAACTTACCTCTTTCCTGGGAGTCAGCTTCTTAGCTGGCTTCTGTTTCTTTCTCTGTCCTTTCTGAGCTGGCTCTGTCTCTCTGTGCTTGCAGCTTCCAGCAGCAGGGCTCTAATTGTTTCATTATACTGCACCTGTGTGGGTAGTCTGAGTTGCTCTAACTCTCTTTGGGTGTACTGGCTTCAAGTGTTTCACGGTTTTGCATTGGTGTGGGTTGGGCCTCTCTGGGTCAGTGTGCTTTTGCCTAGGTCTAGGGAGTGTGACATCATCAGGGAGGGCCTTGATAAGGAAGTGGTGTTGTTTCCTTCAGGACCTTTGCAACAGTTGTGTTTGCTTTAGGTAGGGTGGTGCAGTGTGCACTTCTGACATTGTGTCTAGGGTCCCTGCTTGCTTTTGCTAAGGTCCAGGTTAGTGTTAGTGCAGTGTGCACTGGTGTCTATGTGTTTAGCTTTCCTGCTTTTCCCTTTGGTTCCCCTGCTTTTCCCTCTTGGTTTTGGAAGCATTGCTATGTGTAGGGCTTTGGAAGCTCTGTTGCTATTAGAAGTACTCCTGGGTTTGGTGTTGTTAGGAACACTGCAGAGTTTGCTGTTAGAAGTACTTCTGGTGTTTGTGCTATTGGGAGCATTGCAGTCTTTGCTGTTGGTGTTTGGTGATTTAGAATCACTTTTGGCTTATGTGTTAGCTTCCCTGCTTTTCCTTGTGCCTCCCCTGTCTTCCCTTTTAGTGCTAGGAGCTCTTCTGGTTGCTTGCCAGAGTAGTGCTTAGGAAGCACCTTGTTAGTTGTATCTAGCTTGCTAGAGCAGTGCTTAGGTAGCTGGTTAGTTCTGTGTTTAGCTTATTAGTGTAAAGCTCTGCTTGTAGCTTGGTGCTTAGTGGCACCTGTGTTAGCTTTGTGTTTAGTTCCCTGCTCTGTTAGTCTAGGGCTGAGGAAGTCCCTTTCTTGAGCAGGGATTAGGAGCTCCTGTTTAGTATAGGGCTGAGGAAGTCCTTTTGTCAGTTTACTGTTAGGAACACTCCTGCTGGTTTAGGGATTGGGAGCACGTAGATCAGTTTAGGTTTAGGAGCACTTCTGTTTCCAGTCCTGGTCCCTATGTCATCCGGTATCCAGTAAGTCCTGTCGGCTACTCGAACTCAGGAGCTCAACTTCTGGGGGGCTTAGTAGCTAAGTGCAGGTGAAGCTGTACGGACCAGTCCAGTGTGCTCCAGTCCAGTGTGTTCCGGTCCGGTGTGCTCCAGTCCAGTGTATTCCGGTCCGGTGTGTGTTCCAGTCCGGGGGATTGCAGTCCAGTGTTCCAGTCCTGTGTCCTCCAGTCCGGGGGATTCCAGTCCATGTGTTCCGGTTCGCTGGGCAGTGCCTGCAGTCCCTGCCGGTGTGTTTACCCAGTGTTGGTTGGTGGGTTTTGCCTGCTGCTGTCGCTCCTCGTCAGCAGCCCAAGGGCTCACGTTTGCTCCAGAGCCCAGTCCCGCGGGCTCTGAACCAGAGAACCTGACAGCTAATCTGTTTGCTAAAATCTTAGCTATCAATTTCACTTCGTAGTTTAGAAGCGAAATAGGCCTATAGGATTCAGCTAGCTCCGGATCCTTCCCTTTTTTGGGGAGTACTATAATACAAGCTGTATTTAGATCCGAAGGCATCCTTTCCTTCTCTATTAAGGTGTTAAACATTGCGGCTAGGGGTTCAGTTATTTCTTCTCCCATGATCTTGTAGAATTCCGCTCGGTAACCATCTACTCCCGGCTCCTTAAGCAATTCACTTTGATTAATCGCCAAGTATACCTCATCTGGTGTAATAAGGGTATTAAGCCGTTGCACCTCTTGAGGGGACAGTTTCGGTAATCTAATCTGATCTAAGTATGAATCTCCCGACAGGCCGTCATCAGGCGGGGCCTCGTATAGCCTTTTGTAATATTGATAGAAATTCTCACCAATCTCCTTATCCGTGTGGATTCGTTCTCCCTGCCCCTTCTTCATAGTCAAGATCCTAGCTTTGCCTTGTTTGGTTGCGATCAGACGCGCCATCAATAGACCGCACTTGTTCCCATACTTATATAATTGATATTTGTAATATGTTTGTGATTTCACTGCCTTATAATGAAGTATTTCATTTAATTTCGTCTGCTAGAGCATTAAATGCTGCCTATTCTCGGTGGAGGCCTGTTGTCCATATCTTCTCCGAGCTCTGCACACTAATTGACTCAGCCTCATTATCTCTCTATTCCGAGCTTTACGTTTATGCGCCGTATAGCTGATAATTTCTCAGCGAAATACTGCCTTAGCCGCCTCCCAGTACAGGACTGGGTTTTCAACATGTATTGCATTGTGTCCTTTATAATCCTGCCAACTCTGATGTATAGAGGCCCTAAAACCCTGATCCCGGTATAACTCCGCAGGAAACACCCATCTCTTTTCCGCTCCCCTCTCCTCCTTGGGCGCCCAGCTCATTTCCACCCAGGCATGATCAGATATCACATCTGCTCCTATAACTGATTTCGTCACTGAACTAAACATCCGTTCCGAAATCAACAAATAATCAATTCGCGCCTGTGTGCCGTGCACCCGCGAGAGGTGTGTATAGTCTTTCCCTTGCAGATTGAGTATCCTCCAAACATCCACTAGCCCCACCTGTCGGCAAAGATTAGGCAGCCCCCTAGATTCCTGTCTAAGCTCGTGCCTCCTAGTCCCCGTGCTATCCATCAAGGGGTCCATTACCATATTGAAATCCCCCCCTACTATTATAGGTAAAGAATTACTTATTAACAGTTTCGAAGTGATCATCTTGTAGAACTTCCGCTCATATTGGTTCGGAGTGTATACATTGCCAAACAGCATGATCTGGCGCTGTATATGAGTCTCACAAAGTATGAATCTACCACCTGGATCAGTGAAGTGCACTTTCACTTTGTCCGCTATTCCTTTTCGAAACAGGATGGCAACCCCCCCCTTTCTTCCCCTGTGCTGCTGCAGATTCACATTCCCCCACCCACCAAGTTCGTAATTTAGCATGTTCCCCAGCCGATAAGTGGGTTTCTTGGAGCAGGGCTATATCAACTTTATGTCTTTGCAGATGTTGCAGAATTTTAGAGCGTTTTATGGGGGACGAGATCCCTCCCACATTCCATGTAACTACCTTTAGAGGTCCCAGTTCACATATGGTACCTGTTCATAAGATGCATACCAATCATTCAAGGAAGAGGGGTGTCCCAGCCCCCACCCCTCCTCACGCTCCATCCTAAGCCATATTAAATCCTTCCCAAATCCTATTAGCCATATCCCCCAGGTCTCCATTCCCCCCCACCCCCCAATCCCCCCCTCTTCTCCCCTTCTAAATCTCTCTACCCCCTTTAACCCCAACCTCCCTTCTACAGAGCCCGAGTCTCGAAATGAGACCATCACGTATAACGCCTCCTACCCCCTCCCTCTCGTAAGCCAAGTTGCACGAAAGTGTTCTTCCTTTCCCCCCTTTCAGTATATCTCCAACTTATGATCGCATAACTTATCAACTTAGTCCTGATAACAACAATAACAAACTTCAAAGAGAGAAAGAGAAAAGAAAAAGAAAAAAAAAAAAAACCTCGTTCCAGAGTTCTCAAGTGTGTCTCCGATCTGTAAGAGGGATCCTCCACGTCTCTCTGCGACAATATCTCTGGGGCTGTCTCCAGCACTATCACTCTTATAGTAATCCAGGCCTTTCTAGCAAATCATCACAGTTCTTTAGTATGAAATTATTGTAAGGCCTCTTAACATGTCTCAGTTCTCTGTGAAATTAATTTTTTCTTTAAGTGTTTGGGTATGGGTGTAAGTAGTATATTTCCTTTGTCCTTGGGGAAAAGTCTGTGTTGTAGCATGTAGTTCAGATGTGATGTAAGGTCTATTATGAAGTGTTTGGGGGTGGACCTTATTAGACTACTGGGGCAAATATCCAGTTTGAAGTGGGTTTTGGAGAATTTGTTGAGTGCTTGAGTGATTGTTTCTTCGGTTAGTAAATTGAAGTCATTCCAGGTTCGGTCTGCTGGGTATTCACCGGGAGTAAGGTCCAGACAATCCATAAATTTTTCGTGATCAGTGGTATTGAGTGGTAGTGTGGATGGAAGTTGTATAATTTTCTCATTGAAGTATTTGGCAATTTGGTCTGCTGATGGGGTGTCTTTGCTGGTTGTGGTAATCGGTGTGGTGTCTATTAGTTTATTCACGAGTTGGTAGAGTTTATGTGTGTCTTTGTAGTCTGGTCCTATTTTGGTTTTGTAGTATGCTCTTTTGGTCTGTCTTATTGTATATTTGTATTTTCTTTGCATTTGTTTCCAGTTTTTGTGTGTATGTTCATTTTTTGTTTTTTGCCATGCGTGTTCAAGTCTCCTGACTTGTGTTTTTAGTTTTTTCAGTTCTTTGTTGAACCAAGATATTGTGCTGTGTCTTCGTGTGGTTCTTGTTTGTATTGGTGCAATTTCGTCTAGTATGTTCTTGCATCTGTCGTCCCAATTTAAAGTCCATTTCCTAATTTAGTATTTTTGTATCTTTGATGGCTCCTTCTAATTTCTCTTAACAGACCTTCCGGTTGTAACATCTGTGATCTCACTCGGTATTAAACAAGAGGAAGATCTCCCCTTGATGGATCCTCCTAAATCAGAGACGTCTGAACAGACTCACCCTCTTGTAACAAGTAAGTATAAAATTTCTCCTGCACATCTTAAATCAGCCGGGATTATTTAGGAATTCAGAGCTGGTGGGATAAGAAGCCATTATCCTCTCTGTAAAGCAGATACTGCCGGGGTGTGTAATTGAGCAGCATTGCTATTACTACTAGTACTACTACATATCATTTCTATAGGGTTACTAGACGTACACAGCACTGTACACTTGAACATGAAGAGACAGTCCCTGCTCATCAGAGCTTACTGTCTATTCAACACAGACCAATTAGAGATTAGGGAGTTAAAATTTGTTTTCGAAAGGGTTAATTGTAGAACAGAAGAGAATGGAGTCGCACCATGGAGCGATACAAAGGCATTATAACGTCCTCACTTTTGTTTTCCATTCCTTTTCTAATAATACCTAACATTCTATTTGCTTTCTTAGCCGCCACAGAACAATGAGCAGAGGGTTTCAACATATCATCAACAACGACTCCGAGATCCCTTTCTTGGTCGGTAACTCCTAACATGGAACCTTGCATTACGTAGCTATACTTCGGGTTCCTCTTTCCCACATGCATCACTTTGCACTTGCTCACATTAAACGTTATCTGCCATTTAGACGCCCAGTCTCTCAGTCTCGTAAGGTCCTCTTGGAATTTTTCACAATCCTCTGGCGATTTAACAACTTTGAATAACTTTCTGTCATCAGCAAATTTAATTACCTCACTAGTTACTCCCATCTCTAGATCATTTATGAATATGTTAAAAAGCAGCGGTCCAAGTACAGACCTCTGGGGAACCCCACTATCTACCATTCTGCATTGGGAATACTGACCATTTAACCCTACTCTCTATTTTCTATCCTTTAACCAGTTCTTAATCCACAATAGGACACTTCCTCCTATCCCATGACTCTCCATTTTCCTCTAGAGTCTTTCATGAGGTACTTTGTCAAACACCTTTTGAAAATCCAGATACACAATATCAACCAGCTCGTCTTTATCCACTTGTTTGTTCACCCCTTCAAAGAAATGTAGTAGATTGGTGAGGCAAGATTTCCCTTCACTAAATCCATGTTTGCTTTGTCTTATTAATCCATGCTTTTGAATATGCTATGTAATTTTGTCCTTGATAATAGTCTCTACCATTTTGCCTGGTACCGACATTAGACTCACCAGTCTGTAATTTCCCATATCTCCTCTGGAACCTTTTTTAAATATCGGCGTTACATGGGCTAACCTCCAATCTTCTGGTACCACACTCAATTTTAAAGATAAATTCCTTGTCATCAAGCAGATGAAACCATTTCGTATGGGTTGTGTCCATCAACCAGCAGGGGGAGATACATAGTAACATAGTAGATGACGGCAGAAAAAGACCTGCATGGTCCATCCAGTCTGCCCAACAAGATAAACTCATATGTGTATACCTTACCTTACCTTGATTTGTACCTGCCTTTTTCAGGGCACAGACCGTACAAGTCTGCCCAGCAGTATTTCCCACCTCCCAACCACCAGTCCCGCCTCCCATCACCGGCTCTGGTACAGACCGTATAAGTCTGCCCTCCACTATCCTCGCCTCCCAACTACCAACCTCTCTCTTTTCACAGTGCCTCATGGCCAGCCAGCTCCACTGCCTCTTCAGTATCTATCTCCCCAAGCAGGGTGGCTGCAGCTTCTTCGAGCTCCATCAAAAATCTGCCTGGGGTGGCTCCTGGCTTGCCAGTTGTTAGCCGGGGTGTTAGAGGCTATAGCAGCTTCACTTTGAAGGCACATAGGTTAGCCCTTTCCCTGCCTTACCCATGCCCCCGTGGATGTGGACATATTAGCTTGCTTTTCCCTGTCCTTTCCCACTCAGTGGATGCAGGCACATTGGTTCGCCTTTCCTTGCCTTTCCCACTCATCTGAGCCTCCGGAGTTCTTATTACCTCTGCTTTCCTCACAGCGTTAAAAAAAAAAAAAATGGAACAGAGGCTTTCCTTTGATTCTTCTATGGGACCGGAGCTGTGATACTCGGTCCGGTGAGGTAAGAGTTTTTTCTAACTCCTCTGGGGTGGGCCCCGCGATCGGGGCGTTTTTGGCGCGAAACCGCCACTTTGAATTTTCCCGCCGTTTTCGGCGATGGCTGCAGAGAATGTAAAGCGCTGTTCCCGATGTGGCAAGCGCAAATCAGCAGCGGGGCTCTGTAAATCGTGCTGTACAGGTGTAAGAGCCGGCCCAAGCATGGCGAGCGATGATTCTTCCCGCTCAGAGCTGGCAGCGGACGCCATTTTGAATTCTCCGCATGGCGCGGCCTCCGTAGAGACGGAGAGCCCTGAGCCCGGGGGGGACCTTGAATTGAGGCTATTCAGGGAGCGGCTAGCCCCGGACGGGATCTGGGTGCCCAGGGCGAGTTTTTCTCCCCTGATTTTGTGTTGTTATTGCATAAAGCATAAATGCTGAAAAGAGCTCTCCCTCAAGGGTTGTCTGAGGCCCCTTCTATTGTTCCCCCCCCCCCCCCCCCCCCCCCCCCCCCCCGGTGGATTCTGGCCTGGGACTGCCCGTTGAGGCTATTTTCCCTGATAATTGGCATAAAGTAAAGCATAGAAGGGCTAATTCACCTTCAGATTGTGGTGCACCTCCTTCCCCCCCCCCCCCCCCCCCCGGGGTCGGGCTGTGAGGATTCGGAGAGTTCTGGCAGGCCAGAGTCAGGTGCAGAATTACCACAGGATCTGGATAATCCCTCCGCGGTGAAGATTTTCCACCGTGATGAGCTGCCAGCGCTTATTTCAGATGCCCTACAGGTCCTTTCTATTGAAGAGCCTGACAGTGGCATGGCCTCCTCTGTGAATCCTAGGATGGCTAGTACAAAAAAGCCTGCTCGAGCCTTTCCTTTGCATGACTCCATCCAAGAGCTTATTTCTGCTCAGTGGGCTGACCCCGAGGGACCTTTGAAAGTTTCCAGGGCTATGGGGCAATTATACCCTCTGCGTGAGGAGCATTTGGCTCGCTTTGCAATGCCTAAAGTAGATGCCCTAGTCACTGCGGTGACAAAGAGAACTACCCTCCCTGTTGAAGGAGGAGTTGCCCTGAAGGATATACAAGACCGTAGGCTGGAAGCAGCACTTAAACGGTCCTTTGAAATTGCAGGTTCGGGCATCTGCATGCAGTTGTTATGCTGCTAGAGCCTGCCTGGCGTGGTTGCAACAGGCAGTGGAACAGCCCGGAGATGGAGCGGAGCCCTTCTCGGATGTGGCTCCGCGGCTGGAGTCGGCCTTGTCCTTTTTGGCTGATGCCCTTTATGATATTGTCAGAGCTTCGGCTAAACAAATGGCAGTAGCAGTGGCGGCTCGCCGTCTTATTTGGCTACGACATTGGGCAGCGGACATGGCCTCTAAGCAAAGGTTGGTGAAGTTGCCCTATCAAGGCCTTCTCCTATTTAGTGAGGAGTTGGAAAAAAAAATTGTTAAAGGCCTGGGAGATCCTAAACCCCAGCACTTGCCCGAAGATAGGCCGAGGCCTTCCTCCAAGGGCCAGGCGGTCCACTCCTCTTATAGACCTTGCTTCCGTGAAGCTAGAAGGTACCGCCCGGGGCATTCTGCTGGGTTCACTTCTCGTGCCCGTTTTTCAGCAGAGGAACTCCTTTCGCTCGGACAAGCGTTCCGCAGCCACCGGCTCTAGGCCTGGAGTTAAGGGGTGACCCTCTCAATGATGGTGCGCCGGCCCCCTCCTCGCTTCCTGTCATCGGAGGACGTCTTTCCCTCTTTGCCGAGGAGTGGGCCAAGATTACCTCAGATCCATGGGTCTTGGACCTGATCAGAGAAGGATACAGAATAGAATTCAATGCCCCGGTAAGAGACGTGTTTGTGGAGTCCTGATGCGGCTCTGCCGCCAAACGGGCAGCGGTAGAGGAGACCTTACAAGGCCTGATTCAATTAGGGGCAGTGTCCCCGGTACCTCCCGCCGAACACGGCTGCGGCCGCTACTCCATATACTTTGTGGTGCCGCGAAAAGGTGGGTCTTTTCGCCCTATTCTGGACTTAAAAGAATTAAACAAGTCCTTAAAAGTGCGGCATTTTCACATGGAAACCCTGCACTCCGTCATTGCTGCGGTACAGCCAGGAGAGTTTCTCACGTCTCTAGACCTGAAAGAAGCTTACTTGCACATACCAATTTGGCCCCCGTACCAGAAGTTTCTGAGGTTTGTGGTGTTGTTCCAGTTCCGGGCCTTGCCTTTTGGCCTCGCCACAGCTCCCCGAACCTTTTTAAAGGTAATGGTGATAGTAGCTGCTTTGCTCAGGCGAGAAGGTATCAGGGTTCACCCGCACCTAGACAACTGGCTCATCAGAGCAGACTCTGTAACAGAGAGCTATCAAGCTACAGTCAGAGTGGTCTCAGTACTTCAATCTCTAGGCTGGGTCGTCAATATGGCCAAAAGTCACCTGACCCCCTCGCAATCTCTAGAATATTTGGGGGCCAGGTTCAACACAGACTCGGGCTAAGTATACCTACCCGAGCTAAGACGGTGCAAGCTTCAGAATCAGGTCCGTCTGCTCTTGAGGATGCCCCAACCGTGAGCTTGGGACATTGTCCAGCTGCTGGGATCGATGACAGCCACATTGGATGTGGTGCCCTGGGCGAGAGCGCACCTGAGACCTCTACAGTATTCCCTGCTTCAAAGATGGTCTCCAGTTTCTCAGGATTATCAATGAAGACTTTCTTGGCTCCCTGTGGCCCAACTCAGCATGGAGTGGTGGCTCTCAAACAGCATGCTGCGGCGAGGAATGCCGCTGGCGCTCCACGATTGGTGTCTAGTAGTGACAGATGCCAGCCTGAAGGGCTGGGGCGCACATTGCAAGGGGAAGCATGCCCAGGGTCTATGGACACCCGAGGAGTCGGAGTGGTCCATCAACTGCCTGGAGTTGAAAGCGGTGTTTCAGGCGCTTCTGGCCTTTCAAGTGACCCTGGAAGGATTGGCTGTCAGAGTGTTGTCGGACAACACGACAGCAGTGGCCTACATAAATCGACAAGGCGGCACTCAGTGCAGAGCACTGGCTGCGCAGGCTGAACAGATTTGCCACTGGGCCGAGCTGCATCTTCAGTTTCTGTCGGCAGCTCACATTCCAGGTCAGAGCAACGTGCAAGCCGATTATCTAAGCAGGCATCAGATCGATCCAGCAGAATGGGAACTAGCAGATGAAGTATTCCTGCAGATATGTGCCAAATGGGGCAAGCCCGTGATGGATCTTATGGCGACAAGTTCAAATGCCAAAGTCCCGTGCTTCTTCAGCAGACGGAGAGATCCTCGCTCGGCAGGGTTGGATGCCTTGACTCAGCCCTGGCCTCTGGGCCTACTATATGTGTTCTCTCCGTGGCCCTTGATAGGGCACGTGCTCCTGCGGATTCGGCTACACCCAGGAGAAGTGGTCCTCATCGCCCCGGATTGGCCCAGGAGGCCTTGGTATGTGGACCTCCGACAGCTGCTAGTGGAGGCTCCCCTTCCTTTACCTCTGGTACCGAACCTGTTGTCACAGGGCCCGGTAGCCATGGAGGACGCCTGCCGCTTTGGTCTTATGGCATGGCGATTGAGAGGGCGCAATTGAGGGACAAAGGCTATTCAAACACAGTCATTTCCACTCTCCTGCAGGCCCGCAAGTGTTCCACTTCCGTGGCTTATGCCAGGATTTGGCGCCAGTTTGAGTCTTGGTGTGCTTCAAAGGCGATCACACCCATGTGGGCTCCTGTCTCGCCGATTCTGGACTTTTTGCAGGATGGTGTACAAATAGGCTTGGCCTATAATTCCCTGCGGGTGCAAGTGGTAGCGTTGGCCTCCCTTCGTGGTAAGGTTGAAGGCGTGTCTTTAGCTGCTCATCCAGCTGTGGCACGGTTTCTTAGTGGGGTGCTTCGGCTCCGGCCTTCCGTGCGAGCACCCTGTCCAGCTTGGAACCTGGGGCTACTTTTGAAGGCCCTGCAGGCTTCTCCTTTTGAGCTGCTTCGGTGAGCATCGGAGAAAGATTTGACACTAAAGGCCATTTTTCTTGTGGCCATTACTTTGGCGAGACGGGTGTTAGAGCTCCAGGCGCTGTCCTGTAGAGACCCATTTCTGCAATTCTCAGAGTCCAGGGTCACAGTTCGGACCGTGCCTTCCTTCACGCCTAAGGTGGTTTCAGCGTTTCACCTAAACCAGCCTATTTTCTTGCCCTCCTTTGATAAGGAGTTTCCAGAATCTTTTAGGCAGTTGCACCTGTTGGATGTTCGCAGGACTCTGCTGCAGTATCTGCGAGTTACTATCTCTTTCAGGATCTATGATCATCTGTTTGTTTTGCTATCAGGTCCTCGCAGAGGGTCTCCAGTGTCTAAAGCCACTATTGCCCGCTGGCTCAAAAAAACTACCTTTTCAGCTTATCAGCTTGCCGGCCGGTCTCCGCCTGTAGCCTTTAAGGCGCATTCTACCAGAGCGATTTCTTCCTCTTGGACTGAAACTGGAGCACTCTCTCGTCAAGAGATATGCAGTGCAGCAACATGGGCTTCTAAGCTCTCTTTTGCCCGACATTACAGGCTGGATGTGGCTGCTAGGAGGGATGCTCGTTTTGGAGCACAAGTGCTAGCGCGTGGTGTGACCTGTTCCCACCCTATATAGGGATTGCTTTGTTACATCCCATACGTAATGGCTTCATCTGCTTGATGACAAGGAAGGGAAAATTAGGTTCTTATCTTGGTAATTTTCTTTCCTTTAGTCATAGCAGATGAAGCCATGAGCCCTCCCTGTATGATTGTCTGTATGCTGTGAATCTGTTTCAGGTTCTGTTCTTGTTTTCTGAAGTTCCTTCCTTGGGAGAAAGTTGGAAAACAGTCTTCAGGATTCATGTTCACTTATAGGAGGATGAGTCCATTCCCTCCAGTTCATGTTTTGGAGGATGAGTTTATTCCCTCCAGGAGGTTGCGTGTATCCCCTCCAGTTATACAATAAGGAGGACGAGTTTATTTTCAGCATGCATATAGGAAGTTGTCTGAACTTCACAAAACTGTTCTTATATATCTTTCTTACACCATTAGATCAGTTCTATTGCCTTATATGGTCTAGCTTCCAATTACTTTCTCCATGCCTTACCTCATTCTGCACCTGGGTCATTATTCTATAACTACTTTTGGATGAACTTCATGACGCATACAATTAACACATTCTTGTACTTTATTTACATTCAGCTGTGTCTAAGCTAGAATAACATGTTTTATAGCTAGCGAAAAGCATGTCTAAGACAAACTACAGTGCTTCTTGTCTAGAAACTGTATATGTAAACATGTTTAACCCATTAATTTCCCTAACATCAACAACCCTCCAGACCGGTCAAGACACTTGCGTTATACACGCCTACCAGCAGAGGGAGACTGAGAACACCTGACTTTGAACACTGTGGGGCCCTTGCTGAATGGTCACCATGTGTGTAGTGTGTGAGCCCTTACCGCTAGATCAATGGGTGGCGTTAAGGGCTCAGGCCGGTTTTAAGACGAGCGCTGGTTTTATTTTCACTGCAGGCCCTTTTCCCGTCCCAGTAGACACAGTAAACATTGGCCCAGCACGTGCCCAAAACACGCACCTACACTACCACAGGCCACGTTTTACTGCGGCTTAGTAAAAGGGCCCCACAGTGTTCACAGTCTCCCTCTGCTGGTAGGCGTGTATAACGCAAGCGTCTTGACCGGTCTGGAGGGTTGTTGAGGAAATATAGAATATTAAAGTAATCAAATGAAGATAAAATCAGCAATTATTTACTGGGACGGGAAAAGGGCCTGCAGTAAAAATAAAACCAGCGCTCGTCTTAAAACCGGCCTGAGCCCTTAATGCCACCCATTGATCTAGCGGTAAGGGCTCATGCACTACACACATGGTGACCATTTGGCGTGCGCCAAGTGCCGATTACCGCCGGAACTGGTGCATAGGTGGAAATAAATAATTCATCCGTGCGTTGTGTGCACACGCCAAATCTGAAATTAATGCTGTGCTGGCCTGACGGTAGTCTCATTTGGGCATGCGCTGCACACGCATACAGCCTACTATAGCTTAGTAAAATAGCCCCTGTATATTTGTCCTGTGCAGAACGCCAACCAGCCAGTATTTCTCATTCTCCAGCAGAGGGTAGACGTGGCAGTCTGTGCAGCCTAAATTGTCTGTTAGGCCCTAGGGAGTGCTTTGGTGCTCTGTGTTGTTTTTTCTTTGGGGGCTTTTCTTCTTGAGTTTTTAGCCTGGAAAAAAAAAGCCTGTGCCTGGTCCCTTGTAGTGGTTCTGGAGTGTGGGTCCGGTGGGGCCCCGTTTCCCCTTGGGGTGTTAAACCCCGGTGGCCAGGTCCCTCCCTGTTCTCTGCTCTCTGGAGTGGACAGCTTTGTGCCTCTGTTGCCGTATCTGGGCGGGAGCCTTGAGTGCCTTGCTCAGCCTTCAGCAGCGGGGCTGAAGTTTAAAAAAAAAAAAAGAGAGCGAGAGTAAACAGCACCAGACTCAGTGCCGGTACATTTTGGCTGTCCGGGAGAGCAGAGTGTTGATTCTGTATTGGAGGGAAAGTTGTTTTTGCTTGGTTTGTAGGGCGGATCGCATCTGTCTATTATTATTACTGCTATGAGCTTTGGTTCAAGGCCTGAGACTTTGGTTCAGGATCTAAAATGAGAAAAAATATCTTACAGGCCCATGACTTCAACCTGAAATTCAAGTGTGACTGCAAAACTCATGATCTGTTGTGACATTCTGATGCAACAGAATGAGGAATGGGCATAGGTAGAAAAACAGTAACATTGTTTAGCAACATTGTGGTCACAGATGTTTTGGTGAAAAATAGAACAAGATGGCACCTCAGGAAGATGACTTCGTCTGCCAGGAACAGCTGGTCTATTATTGACTTTTCCAGTAAATACTAATCAAAAATTTGTAATAGTTGGTTTAAGTGGAATAAAAAGGCAGACCTTTGTTAGCCCACAGATGTATCCTTTAATCTGAATATTCTATGCAAATTACTTAAATATGCTGAGACTCATGCACCTCATTAAACATTTGCAAATTTACTCACGCACCTCATTAAACGTTTGCAAATTTTTAATAATTGGCTTTTAACTGGAATTAGAGAATTGAATTCTCATTTTGCTACCCAGTGTAGGAATTCTTAATTGTCTGGTTTAAAACCTTACTATGTGAAATTTTTTTTTTGTTCCTCCAAATGCTTCCTGTTTCTGCTAGAGGGAATTCTTGTTATATGTCTGTAAAGTAGCTTTGTCTTCAGTTACATGCACTAATGATAAGGATTAAATTACAGTTTTAATTCTATATATATATCTATATAAATAAAAATGTAAATGTTCGTTTGTTCAAAATCTTAAATCTCCGAAAGTTCTTCACCAATTGCTTTCAAATTTGGACACAACGTTGCATTCGAATACGCGCATGTTTTTATATACCTACTGTTATATAGACGTAACAGCTGTCGTACTCGCGGAGTGCAAGCAGTGCGATGAGTAATTGCAAATCAAACTGAGGAAGAACGGCCATCCCCAACGAGCGAAACAGACAAAGAATGGCTCAAATACGTGCCGAGGAAGCAGCAGAGTGACGTGCAGCCAGACTTGACGATGCATGGTTGCGAGCACGGCGGTCGTGTTCTGCAGCTTCAGATCTGCTTCGTTCTCAACAGAGTCAATGCGACAGGCTGAGAGTGGCTTAAATCTCCGAAAGTTCTTCACCGATTGCTTTGAAATTACGCGCATGTTTTTATATACCTACCATTATATAGATGTCACAGCTGTCGTACTCACGGAGCGCAAGCAGTGCGACGAGTAATTGCAAATCAAACTGAGGAAGAACGGCCATCAGCGAACGAGCGAAACACACAAAGAATGGCTCAAATACGTGCCGAGGAAGCAGCAGAGCGATGTGCAGCCAGACTTGACGATGCACGGTTGCGAGCAGGGCTGTGGAGTCGGAGTCGGCAGCAATTTTGGGTACATTGAGTCGGAGTTGGAGTCGGCAAAAATGTACCGACTCCGACTCCTCATACATTTGAATAAAGTACTTCTCTGCTGTGAATAAAGCTTAGTACCTAGTTGTTTCACTAGTGTGAAGTCCAGCTGAACTATTTTGCTGGAGAGCTTCCCTCTGCTCAGTCTCCCTTTGCATTTACTGACCTGCTGTAGAGCACCTCCTCTCTGACCCCACAGTGAACTTAAGCTCCAAGAGAAGATCATTCAGCACACACAGATAAGGCAGCAGAGAGACTCCACCCAACTTCCTCTCTCTCTGCAAGAAGAGCTTTATATTTTAGTGGAAGTGGCACACCATTCACAATGGCAAAAAGAATGTCAGGAAACATGACAAAGTCTGCTGTTTATGAACACTTTACAATATCAACAGATGGGAAACATTATGTATGTCAATGTATTATAGAAGATGATGATGGTGAAAAAGCATGTGATGCAAAAATTAGCAGTTTCAGTGGTTATGAAAAATATGCACCTACAAGAGCATCAAATTTAAAAAGACACTTGCAGCGTTTCCATCCTAAAGTGTTAGACGCTGTGAATGAGAAAGATAGCAATGAAAACATTCCATCTACTTCAGGGTCAATAAAAGATCAGAAATCTACTGGAGGCCAGACACAAAGATTTTTTACAGCTGACAAAGTTACTATAACAATGACACCAGAAAAATTCAAAAACCACACCATTGAAATGGCAGTAAAGAATAGTATACCACTATCTTTTTTTTCACAACCAGCCTTTTTAGGCTTAAATGGAGAAATGGCTAAAAAGCTTGGAGTTTCTCTGGAACGAGAAAGTATAAGGAAACTTATACTTGAAGAGGCCAAATGTAAGAAGGAAGAACTAAGAAAAAGTCTGAAGGGACATTTTGTCTTTATTAAAATGGATGCATGCACACGTCACAGAGTCAATTATTTTGCAATTAATGTTAGATTTGCTGATGAAAACAAAAAAACAATAACCCAGACATTAGGAGTAAAGGACACTCAGGCACATCATACCAGTGAGTATCTGCAGAAGTTAGTGGAAGGTGTTTTAGAAGATTTTGAAATTAAAAAGGAACACATTCTATGTATTGTAACTGATAATGCTTCAAGTATGTTAAGCACAATTGAAAAAATGAAGGAAGTTGATGAAGAAAGCAGCATACAAATATCAGAAGATGACAGTTCTGCAATTCAAGAAAGCTGTGAAAGTTTGGATGATATTGCTGAAGAAGCATCTAAGCTTATTACCATTCAACATATGCGTTGTGCTGTTCATACTCTGCAACTAGCAATAAGAGGTGGATTGAAGGATCGTCATGCGCAGGGTTACCATATGGCTCCAGAAAAAGGAGGACGGATTGAGCCAGCCGGGTTTTACTTCCATTACTTTCCATTGAAAGCAATGGAAGTAAAACCCGGCTGGCTCAATTACTTCCATTGAAAGCAATGGAAGTAAAACCCGGCCGGCTCAATCCGTCCTCCTTTTTCTGGAGCCATATGGTAACCCTAGTCATGCGGCTACACTAATTAGCAAGTTGAGGCAAGTAGCTGTTGCAGCCAGGATCCCTAAAACAGATGCTATTCTGAAGAGACGTGCTGGAAAAGGAGCCATTTGGGATCAAGCAACGCGCTGGGGAAGCACTTACTTGATGATAAAGCGTTTGCTTGAACTAAAAGACTTTCTTGAAGAACTGGACAATGTAAATGTTTCATTAAAAGAAAACCATTGGGCTCAAGTTACAGAATTAGAAAGGCTACTTTCTTTTTTTTTTAATTCTTTATTTATAATTTCAAAATTTTACATCACAAGAAAAACTTGTTACAGAAAAAACAGACCCAAAATAAACATTAGGATAAAATATCCAAAGAAAACTTTTATAGTCATATATTGTATGTCTTCTTTAAATCACAAATAAACAGATAAAGGGGGGCATGAAACAGAAATGGGGAATCAAAACAGGTATAATTTAAAGAAGAAGCTTAACACGCATTTTCTCACCTATTACAAATACTTCTAATCAGTTGTTAGCTTCCGCAGGTAGTTTCCTTGAATCCAGAAACACTCTTAATTGCTCTGGCTGAAAAAATATATATTTTAATCCTTGATATTTCAAAACACACTTACTAGGGTAATTCGAATAGTACGAAGCACCTATATCTAAAGTTTCCTTTCTCATACTCAGAAACAATTTCCTAAGTTCTTGTGTCTGCTTTGTCACATCTTGATAAATTCTTACTGTTTTACCATAAAACAATTCATTCATTTTTCGAAAGTATATTTTTTTTAACGCTTCAATATCCTGTTGGAAAACTAATTGAACAAATAATGTCATTCTTTCAGACTGTTCGGATAAAGAAACTTCCAACAGTTCAGATATATTCAAATTTCCTTCCAAGATTTCTTTTCCTGAGGAATTTTTGTTTTGAATGTAGTAAACTTTAGAAAGGCTACTTTCTTACCCTTTTGCTGTTACCAAGAAGCTGCAATATGAAGATTTAACACCAGGTAAATTCTTCTTGGAATGGAAGGGCTTGATATATAACCTTAACAAAAGTGGGGGGTTAATTGCTGATGGCATTGTATCTTCAATGAGGAAAAGAGAGGAGCTCTTGCTGGATAATCAAATTCTCTTAGCTGCTATTTATGTTGATCCAATGAGCCGAATTTTGTTGAGCAGTGACCAAATTGCTACAGGAAAACAGGCACTCTATGACATAGCAGTTCACATGAAAGGGTTGCTACCTGAAACTCATAAACCACTGGATGAAGCTAAAGCTATAAATACTGGTGGTAATGGTAACTCAGGTTCATCCTCTTCAAATGAAGAAGAGAATTTTCAAGCCTATTTGGACAAAATGGAAGCTTCAAAAGCAAAGCGATGTCGGTTAAGCATGGAAAAGCAACCTGTAAATGTCCATATAAAGAAATTCATGCAAGAGTTTTTTAAAGGATTAAAAGAAGTGGAAAAGTTTGACAGCTCATCAAAACTGACTATAGAAGAAGCCATCATTGTTTATCCAGAGATTGTCAGTGATGCAGCTAGAACCATAACAGCAATGCCACCCACCCAAGTCAGTGTTGAAAGACTTGTTTTCAGCACTGAAAATAATCAAATCAGATTTAAGGGCTTTTATGAAGGAGGATCTGGCAGAAGCAATTCTGTTTCTATGAACAATATATTAGTTAATTTTGGATTATGTTTAACAGCTATTCTACAGCTATATATGCCAAGTTTAAATAATATATAAGTTGTTTTAGGTTTTCCAAATGTTTTTGGTTTATGTAGGTTAACTTTGATTTTGTTCTAATTTCCAAAGGATGTGGTTGTTCCAGCTTTTTATACTTGCTAATGCTATGATGACTTTATACTTGATAAAAAAAACAATAAACATAACCGTGTTTTTTTTTGTGTGTTTTTTTTTAAACTTTAGGATTAATGAATATTTATAGTTTCTTTAATAAATAAAATAAAAAGTCACAATGACATAGATTTTAAACCCAAACATTAACATGCAGCCTTGCATGCTGCTCTCTTTCAGTCAACATGCAAAAAAAATACATATTAAAAACAGAGGAGTCGAAGTCGGAGGTACCATAAACTGAGGAGTCAGAGTCGGAGTCGAAGGATTTTTGTACCGACTCCACAGCCCTGGTTGCGAGCACGGTGATCGCGTTCTGCAGCTTCAGATCTGCTTCGTTCTCAACAGAATCAATGCGGCAGGCTGAGAGTGGCTTAAATCTCCGAAAGTTCTTCACCGATTGCTTTGAAATTTCGACACAACGTTGCATTCGAATACGCTCGTGTTTTTATATACCTACAATTGCAAATCAAACTGAGGAAGAATGGGCATCAGCGAACGAGCGAAACAGACAAACAATGGCTCAAATACGTGCCGAGGAAACAGCACAGCAAAAAAACATTGCTCGAGGCTCTTGATCGATCATTGCAAGATTTGCGTGGAAACATCAGACCATTTAGGAACACATTAATATTGCTTGCAGGACATTTCAGGCAAACATTACCTGTACTTCCTAGATCGACACCAGCGGACGAAATAAATGCTTGCCTAAAATACTCTACTTTGTGGCAACACGTAAAGACGTTAAACTTAACTACAAATATGCGTGTCCAGCTGCAAAACGATCAATCAGCTCAGATATTCTCACATCAATTGCTGAAAATTGGGAATGGAAAGGTGCCGGTTGATCAGACCTCAGGACGAATTTCATTGCCTCATAACTTCTGCAATTTACTGACCTCAAAAGAACAATTGGTTGAAAAAGTATTTCCCAATATTCAAACCAATTATAAGAATCACGATTCGCTGAGTGAACAAGCTATTCTTGCGGCCAAGAACAAAGACGTCTACGAACTGAACAATATTATTCAGTCTAACATTCAAAGCGAGCCACTCACATACAAGTCCGTCGACACTGTTCTGGAAGCAGATGAAGCGCTTAATTATCCAACAGACTTTTTCAATTCACTCGATCTGCCAGGGATGCCACCACACGTACTGCAATTGAAAATCGGCGTACCAATTCACCTCCGTGTGAAAGCGCTGCAGGCAGCAGCAGATTGTCTCCCTTTGGGGCTCCTTCCTTCTCTGTGTCCCGTCGTCTATAACTTCCGCGAAGGGGGGGGGGGGGCCGGGGGCAGCCTTGGCCCAGCCCAGTCACTCGGCGGCCCTGGCAGGAATCTAATAGGTTTGGTCCTTTTTTTGGCTGATGAATGCTCAGGAGGGATGGAGAAGGAAGATTCCCTGGATTCTTAGTCTTTCCTTAAGTGTAGTTTTTATTTATTGGCTCCAGTGCTGCAAACGTCCGTTTGTGCGTGGCTAGTGGCCCACGCTTCCTTTCGCTGGGCAGATTCGGTCTTGGACAGGGCTGGTTTGGTGCAGCAGTTGGTCATGTTGGAGATGGGCTCTTCTGTCCTGGCTGATGGCCTTTATGATTTGCTACATGCATCAGCAAAGAATATGTCCCTCATTGTTGTGGCACAGAGGGCGCTTTGGCTACGGACTTGTATTACCCTACCCTCTACCCACCCAGGTACCCTCCCAACACAGATTAGGCAATAATTTGGAGTTGTTATTCGATAAGAGGGCAGATCAAAGAGATAATGCAATCACAACACGTTAAGCACCAAACTTCTTCCCCTAGGGGACAGAGAGGACAGATAAGGATCCCAGAGCTTCAAAAAACGGGTTTTATGTTTGTGAGATCCTTTCACCTCCCTCGTTTTAGAATTGCCCATTTATTGCCTAGTTCATCCATTCTGAGGGAGTTGCATTGGACACCTGTAAAATATCGCACACTACTTAAACGTCTTCCTTCTAGAAACCTTCGTTCTTCTTAGCAGTGCTGTGGTATAAAACTTCTATGAGACAGTGTGTGTTTTCAATATGATGTATACAACTGGAACAATTTACCCTTGAAGTTGTGGTGTTTGTAGTAGTATTTGATGTTTTGAAAAAAAGATAGAAGCTTGACTGCTTTCTTCTACTTTCCCATTTTATTTTGAATGTTTTTCTGTTTCTGTTGTTTCTTTTTTATGTGAACTATTACATATGTTTGTTGTAAACCATCTAGAATTATGTTGATAGGTGTATATTTAAAAAAATAAAATGAAATGAAAACATAATGAAACTGACATAGGGTGTCCTGTTTGCTGTTCTAGGCATTGGTCACTTTCAAGGATGTTGCTGCTTATTTCTTGGAAGTGGACTGGAACCTTCTGGGAGAATGGCAGAAGGAGTTGTACAAGAAGTTCATCAAGGAGATTCATGACATCCTCATCTCACGAGGTAAATAAGTTTCTCTGTCATCTACCACACAAGCACATTATGGAATCAGTGATGTAAAAATCACAGGAACTAGATACCATGGGCACCTGAAATTTAGATCCTGGCTTCTGATACCATCCCATATGCAATAGGAGCCTGTGAAAGACTCCATTTCTACAGGATCTGCAAAAGATGCTGCTCTCTGTTGTAAGATAAAATGTACAACTTAAACTAGAGGCTTCACACAGCACCAGCAGGAGTCTCTGTCCCATTCCTATACAAAATATTTTGGCACAGAAGACCAGAGAGAGATTTCCTCTGAGACGTCTGCATAAGTTCATGACATATCAGCTGCACACATCAGCTGTACTGTACAACGTATAACCTCTCCAAATGGTAGCCAGAAGATTTGCAGCTGCAATGCCTCCACCTAGGAGGGAAATGAAGAGAAATCTCTATACCATAAAACCTCTATGATATAATCTTAATCAAGTGTCGGACCACTGCTGCCTCCTCTCCAAGCTTTGTCAGTCAAATACACATGTCTTAAGATATCTATACACAGACCTCCATGCACAAATCACGCACTGCTCCATCAAAACATGAAGCAGAGGGAACCTCCCGAGGGATTGTACAAATACAATTTAAATGTAATTTTCCTACTTCTTATCTATAGGTTATTCAATTGTTAATCCTGATGTTATGTTCAAGATTAAAAAGGAAGATGAGAAATATTTCACTCAACAATTTGAGTGGGAGGGAAAAGAAAATCCAAATGACTTCAACAGTAAGTAAATGTTTTGGATTTAATGGGCTTTGCATTTTTAGATCACAGGAGATGGGTCAATAACATCAAACATTTGGACACTTAAAATCAGTTTCCAAATTTAGTATAATCAGTTTCCTTGTGAATGTGTTTTCTCATCACAGACCTTCCAATTGTAACATCTGTGTTCTCACTGAGTATTAAGCAAGAGGAAGATCTCCCCATCATGGAAAATCCTGAATCGGAGATGTCTGAACAGACCCTGCCTTCTATAACAGGTAAGTATAGAATTCCTCCTGCACATCTTTACTAAAGTCAGCTGGAATCATTCATGAATTCAGCACTGGTGAGATAAAAGGTTGTCCTTTTCTCCTCCCTCTGTCTGTTTCCCTACTTTGGACAGATTAAACTGTCTGTGGAGATGGAGGAGGCATGGGTAGAGGTGGGTATCCCAGCGGTGGGATCTGGTCTGCAAAACCCTTCATCCTAGAGTTTCTTGGGGTTGTGAAATCTGTACTGTTGAAAGGGCTGCTGGAGGTGGAGTCTTCTGCACTGTTTTGGAGGGACATGACTGATGAACATGGTTCAGTTTGACATAGTCATGGACATTTTGTGTTGCTGATAGGTTAATGCAAATCACAGTATATAATGCAGTTTATCATAATGATGCCTTTCCCAATTCCAAAATGGCGGCCACAACCTCATGCAGGCTGCCACGGGAAGTCGCGACTGCCATTTCTAACTTTGTTTATTCATTTTCTAGCAAAATAACTGACAGCATCTCTTAACAGAAAAAATTAAGAACAAGTGTACATTTTCTTACGTAACAAACTGCCACCCCCAATAATGAAAAACTAAAAGTAGACTCACTGCATCCCTTATCTCTCCCCTTCCCCTCACTTCCCTCCCCAAAACTCAGATTGTCATTCCAACTGGAGGAATCGCCCCACATTTCTTGATATTTGCATTTATTAGATTTTAAGGTAGTCAATCTATATCGTTTGCATATAATATACAGCCTGTTTTGGCATGGCCCGTGTATGCCAATGTGAGGCAATCAGCAGTCGAACTGCTGTAAAAACCAGTAGCATTAATGTATCCATAGCTCCTGTTATCCATTCCACTCTCCCACTTAGTAGGACATTTTCCATAGTACACGCTATACGAGCCTTGAGTAACTGTTGCCCATATGCAGATACCTCCTTCCATTCCCTCCAGATGTGAGTATATATTCCCCTCCTGCTACACCCTCTTCAACATAAACCATCCCCTTTCTTCATAATGGCTTGCAGACTAGATGGAGAGTAATGCCATCTCACCAGTACCTTAAGACCATTCTCAATAATCTGAGGTGCATGTGACAATTTATGAGATCGCATTGAGACATTTTCCCATTCCTTGTCAGAAAACTCTCTAGATCCCTCTCCCATGCCCCCCTGTAGGTAGCCTTCCATTTATCTAAGGTATTGAGGAGCCCATAAACAAAGGATATATAACCCCTACCAACTTCTCCACCCACTAAAGTTTCAAAAGTTGACTTAAGGCCTCCACCCCCTGCTATTAGTTGTTCTACCTGAATGAAACATTTATCTTGAAGATAAGGGAATAACATCTCTAGCTGCTAGTTGATAGTGAACTTGTAACATTCCAAAATGTAGAATTTGGTTATCTCCTATAAATTGACCAAAATAGAGAAGACTATGTCTTTCCCATCTTTGAAACAAGCTGTTGCCTAGCTCGGGTACAAACTTATCCGTATGTCCCATGTCTTATTCTTCAATAAATGGGGATGTGTCTTGAACCATAGGTTCATAGTGGTCCTCGTAAACGGGTTTTGGACCTCTTGAATGTGTTTGAGCATGCTAGCTGCCCAGGAGAGAAACTTCAACTGAAACGTACTAGCCTCTTGTTCTGCTAGCACACATTGTTTGGGTTGGGTTGGGGGTACCTGCTACTCTAACACTGCCTCAGGTTGTGCATCTTGGTAGTATTTTTCCAGATTGGGTATACCCATCCCCCCATTCCCTTTAGACTGGAATACAGCCTCCCAGGCTACTCTGGATCTCTTCCTTCCCTATATAAAGCAAAATATCTTTCTATGAGGTAGTTCAACAGGGAGAACTTGGAATAAATATAAAAATTTAAGGAGAACCATCATTCTCACTGCCTCCATCCTTCCTATCCTGGACAGTATTAATTAATCCCACCTCTCTAAATCTCGGTACAAACTACAGTGTCTCCCAGTCTGCCCCAAGTTTGATACCGAAATACTAAACCCATTGAAAGGGAAAACATTTCCTAAGATTCGTCTCCTCCTCTTTTGGAAGGGATATATTCAAAATCTCTGTCTTAGTGGAGTTAGCTCTGAATCCCAACAAGCTTCCATATTCTGCCATTTGCTCCTGTAAAGCCATTTTGACTTTTTCTGTACCTTGAGTCAATATCAAAAGATCATCTGCAAACAAGGACACGCTATGTTCCTTACCTCCTATTATAAGTCCTTTAATTTCCCTAAACTTTTGTGCCAGAGGTTCTACCACCATGGCAAGCAACAGGGACGACACTGCTACTGCTATCATAGGTATCCACTCTTGATGTGCCTTCCAAAAGGTAACATAACTGTGACGAAACACTAGGTTTCTAAGCCTGAAAGCTGTATTATTTCATGAAATGTGTTCCTACTAGTTGGCCAGCAGATGGCTCTTGTTTTGAGTTTTAAAGCTGTAGCAGAAAAAAAGGCTTTCTCTTTTCCAGTTTAAGCTTATGGAAAGGCAATCTGCAGTCATTGGCCATATACTTTCAACGTTGATGCCCTGGGGCTCTGATTAGCCCTTGACTTCAAACTAGCCAGGAGGTTCTGGATTTTTCTTTATTCTCAGTGTGGGGGTACAGAGGAGCCTGAACTCCCCAGGTGCTACCCAGGTAGTAACAAGTGTTAGATAGTTTTAACATGTGGCCCTTGTTTTGGTGGTTATCTGTTATTGCTTGCTGTACTTTTTCATCTGGTTTTTCAAACATTCACTGTTCATTTTCATGATAATAAACCTATAGTTTATTAGTTTTGCCGTCCTGGACTGACTAAGAATCCTGGTTTGTGTTTTTGGGTTTGCTTTCTAGAAACTGTGGAACTCCTAGTGTGGCCCCTGTGTCCTAGAAATACCAGAGAATAATCTGAGAGTGGGAGACTAGCTCAGAGGCAAGCAGGACACAGTTGGTGGGAGGAGGGTGCTAGTATAGAGCACATGCCCAGGTGCAGGCGGTCCTGAGCAATGTTGGAAACAGACCCTCCAGGTAGCCACAGGGTTAACCCAAGGTGTTTGGTGACAATAACGCTTTGTTTTTGTAGTCCGCAGTACCTCGCAGTTCTATGTGGGTTACAAACAACGAGACTAGACAAACCAGAAATGACAGCAGAACATTATCATGAATTAAATATATTCATTTCCTTCCATAATTCTGAAACAAATCTGTTTTGAGCTTGATGCATGAGCTATCCAGGAAGAAATTTCCTTGTCTATTTTAGCAGTCTGATACAAAAGCAGAGTCTATACACCTCTTTTGTATTTCACCCTTCATAGATGGAAAGTACTCTTCTACCATCTGCTGCTTGCCTTCCAGTAATAAATCCTACCTGATCAGGGTTAATTATAGTGGGCCGTGAGGGAGGGAGTGATATAGAGGCAGAAAACACTCCCTCACTGGGATGTATCCTATCCGGCTCCATAGCTTTTTCCACTTTCAGGTTTTCAAGCCATTTATAAACGCTTTCTTCTATGAACGGCGCAGTATCCACTCCATTCTCAGATATTCCCTCCTCAACCAACTATGATCCTTCTCCAGAATTTTCTTCCATGAACACTGAAGAGAGGTATTTGTTTAGCACATTCACTTTATCCTCATCACTCTCCACATAGCTATTCTCAGCAATTTCGTTCCTATTCTCCTTTCCCCAATATATCTAAAAAAAGGTCTTGTCACCTCTCTTTACATCTTTAGCCATTTTTCTTCTCCCTGTGCTGTCACTAGCTGTATTTCCTTCTTCGCTTCTTTAAGTTTAATCCGATAATCTTTTCCAGATCCTCTCATTGTGTTCTTTTGTATTTCTTGAACAAAGCCTCTTTTGCTGTTACTTTTTCAGCTACTTGTTTGGAGAACCACATAGGCTTCCTGTTTTTCTTGTTTTTTGTTTACTTTCCTTGTGTAAAGATCGGTTGCCCTATTTATAGCAGTTTTCAGCTTGGACCACTGCACTTCCGCTTCACCTATCCTGACCCATGCCATCAGCTCCTTCTTCAGATATTCCCCCATTTGACCAAAATCAGTACGTCTGTATCTTGAAACACCTAGCACCTGCCTGGGGTTACCCTGTGGCCACCTGAAGAGTCTACCCATCACTTTTTTACTCTGTTCCCCTCCCCTCTACCCTCTAGCCCCATCCCTCTACCCATAACCCCTAACCCCATCTAACCCTTCTCCAACCCCTGCTCCTTCCCCCAGTCCCATCCATCTTCTGCTCTATTCCCTTCCCCACACACGTCCCCTAGCCCTATCTCCTGTTCCAACCCCCTCCCCCACAACCCTACCCCTAGCCCCATCTGCCTCCTGCTCCCCCCCCCCCCGCCACCCCATCCATCTTCTCCTTCCTTCCCCCCCAACACCAGTTCCATCCATTTTCTGCTTTCCAGTATTTCTTGTCTATTTGACTTTTTTCTTTCTCCGTGTCCACCATCATTTCCTCTGTGTACCTGTCCCTATTCCCATGTTCAGTATCTGCCCTCTGTGTCCCCATTTCTCCCCTTCTTTCCTCTGCACTTCCACCCTAGCACTTCCACCCTAGCCTCTTCTCAATCCCCCTGTGCCCGTTGCAGTTTAGCCTCTTTACTCACTCTCACTCTCTCTGCCCCCTGCAGTAAAGCTGCTTCTTCTGTCTCTGTACCCCTTGCCATCCAGCCTCTTCTGTCTTTTTCTCTCTTTCTGTCCCATTCAATGTCTCTTCTCTCCCTCATTCTCTCTGTTCCCCATGCCATGCAGCCTTCTCTCTTTCTGTGCCCCCTGCCATTTTTCATCTTTACTCTCTTTCTCTCTCTGTTTTGTTCTTACCAAAGATAAAATAAGAAAGTATTTTGCAGCAAAAATAACGCAGGGTAATTGGGCTACACAGGCAAAAGAGAGAAGCCGGCAGGAGGAACACCTATATCTCATTGTTAGGTGAGACCAACAAGTGAGAGATGGTCAGTGGTCTTCTTGCCCCTTCCTTACAAGAGACTTATGTACAATTTCTCTTAGCTTAGAATTCAAAGAAGATGGTTCTGTAAAATGTCATTTTATTTTTGATTGAGAAGGCACATAAAAGATGCATTTCCTCGTACCCAATTGGGCCCATTCTTGTTAGAACTTCTTATCGCACTTATACAAGGTAAAGGGTCATGGTCTGAGGAAAAGGTGATGTTCTCAGGAACCAGTTGGTTTTAACTGTTCCATCTTTTCTCTCTCGCCTTAAGGCACCCAGGTCTCTTCACCTGCCCTGTTCCCTCCATAACCTTCCAGCCATAATATAGCGCTGATAGAAACACTGGCCACCTGCTTCCTTCTCTCCAGCTGTTTCCCTCTTTCATCAGACATAGTCATGGACATAATTATACCGTAGCAGAGTTCCTCTCAGGGTAAGGGGGAGGTTTCTTCTGAAATAATGTAATTGCTTTGGCCTGAGTAATGCAGGGGAATGATTTTGTGTTTTGTTTAATCCACAGTAAGAGAAATGTATTTAATATCTTCACGCCTGTAAATCTGTACCCTTCATATTTACTAGGCCATATTCTGAAGAATCCCCAGGGGCTGCCTAACCCCCAGTGTTTAGTGGCATTAAAGCAGGTAGTACCGATACCCTGAATATTGCCTCTGATTGCTCACAAAATAAGGGGCGGTTATGAGGGGGAGGCATATAGGAGGAGGCCAGGGTTATACGGGTGCTGGCTGGCTGACATAGGACATGAACTACTGAATTTCGGGCTGGCACCCACATAACTTCCCCCCCACCCCCACCCCCCGGTTGTACAGGCCTCTAAGACTTGTAGCTTCTAAGTTTTATATCCTGACGTATAACCTCGGTACACCAGTTCACACCTGAAGACTCTAGTCCTTTATTTGAATAACACAATGTTTACTCACAGTCAGCTGTAGATCAGAGGTTCTGCCCCAATGGCAAAGAGTCTCCGTGGTACTGAGAACAACATTAGCACAGAGTTGGTTGGATGGTGCACAATATCTTTTTCAGCGAGATATATTCAAGGTAAAAACTAATTCCTTGTCATCAGCAGCAGATGAATCCATTAACTGATGGATTGTATCCGCCTACCAGCAGGTGGAGATAGAGAACACTGAAAAACCATAGTGCCTCTTGGATGGCTAGCCCCAACTGCCTTCAGTATTTCTCTATCTCCCAGCAGGTGTGGACGTAGCTTGATCAGCTCCTGGATTTCAGACTGCCTGGGGTGGCTCCTGTGCTTTGCCAGTTGAGCAGGGGTGTTGTGACTGGTGGTGCTCACTTTAAAGGCATATAGGTTCGCCCTTTCCCTGCCTTACCCATTCCTCCCGCCTCCCGGAGTCCCTCTGTTGCTGCCTGCGTCCAACTTTCCTCACAGTGTTAAAAAAAAAAAATAAAGAGCGCGCTTTTACTGCGTGGCTGTTCTGAGACTTTTTCCAGTGATTCTGGTTCTGTGCAGCTTGACTGGAGCTCGTTGACTTGGTCCTCTGAGGTGAGAGTGGTGCCCAGCTCCTCCAGGGATGTCCCGCGGACGCTGTTCCGATCGGGGTAAGTTTTGGTGTGAAGCCGCCATTGTATTGCTATATTCCCGTCCTGTCGGGTGATGGCTGCTGAAGGAGTTAAGCGCTGCTCCCGTTGTGGTAAACACAGATCAGCAGCGGGGTTGTGTAAAACGTGCGCCTTAGATGCTCACGCTAGTATGAGCATGGAGAGTGATGTTTCTTCCCGCTCGATGGAGCTGGCAGCGGGCGCCATTTTGGAAGCACCGCATGTCTCGACCTTCGTGGTTGTGGAGGAGTGTGACTGCAGGGGGGACGCCTCGTTTAGAGACTGCCAGAGGAGCTCCTACATCCGCTTTTCCTAATTCGGAGGCGGAGGGTCAGGGTGAGTTTTTCTCCCCTGAGTTTGTGCTTTTAATGCATAAGGCTTTCATGCTGAAAAGAGCTCTGCCGCAGGTGTCTGACACTGCGTTGCATGCTGACTTCCCTCCGGGTGTTGATGCCCCGGGGATGGCTTCAGAGGTTATTTCCTCCCCCGAGCGTTGGAAACACGCTAAACATAGATGGGTAAATTCCCCGTCTGAAAGTGGTGCATATCCTCCCCCCCCCCCCATGGTCGGGCTGTGGATAATCTGAGGGATCTGGCAGGCCCTCAGGGACGGATGATCCAGAGGAGGGTGCCTGTTTGCCACTGGATTTGGATGATCCCAATGCGGTCCGGAATTTCCACCGTGACGAGCTGCCAGCTGTCATTACTGACGCCTTGCAGGCCCTCTCGATTGATGATCCTGCTGAAGGCGAGGTCTCCTCTGTTAATCTTTGGATGCCGAGTACTAAGAAGCCTACTCGGGCCTTTCCGGTGCATGACGCCATCCAAGAGCTTATTTCTGCTCAGTGGTCTGACCTCGATGGGCCTTTGAAAGTGGCCAGGGCTATGGATCAGCTTTACCCTCTGCGTGAGGAGCACTTGGCCCCTTTGGGGATGCCTAAAGTGGATGCGTTGGTCACGGCGGTGACAAAAAAGACCACTCTCCCAGTAGAGTGAGGGGTCACTTTGAAAGGCATGCAGGACCTGCGGCTGGAGTTCGCGCTGAAGCGGTCCTTTGAAATTGCGGGCCTTGCCTTGAGGGCGTCTGTTTGCAGTTCCTATGCAGCCCGGGCATGTCTTTCCTGGCTACAACAGGCAGTGGAACAGGCCGCCGGTGGTGCGGGACCCCTTTCTGAGGTTGCCCCGCGGATGGAGTCGGCCCTGTCATTTTTGGCTGACGCCCTTTATGATCTGGTCAGAGCTTCGGCTAAACAGTTGTCTGTGGCGGTGTCCGCCCGCCACCTTCTTTGGCTGTGGCATTGGGTGGCTGACATGGCTTCTAAGCAAAGGCTGGTGAGGCTTCCCTTTCGGGGCCTCCTGTTATTTGGAGAGGAATTGGAGAAGATTGTGAAAGACCTGGGGGAATCTAAACCCCAGCGGTTACCTGAGGATAGGCCGAGGCCTTCTTCCAAGGGTTCTGTGTGTCACGGTGGTGAGGAAAAGTGAGCCCTTGGGTCACTGCCGAGGAGCAGCAGCGGCAGGCAAATCACCCAAACAGGAGGCAAGGCAGACCACAGACAGACGGGCATAGGCTGGACTGGAGCAGCTGGATTGGAGCAGAAGCACTAAGCAGAAGAATAGTCCATGAGTCACGCAGAGTCTTACCGGCAGGCAGCAAAGCAGCAGGGAAACCAGGAACCACACAGTCTGTAGGCTGGCAGCAATCAATAGTAAATCAGGAAACAAGCAGAGTCTAGGGCAGGCAGCAGACAGTAGAACAAACCAGGAAGCAAGCAGAGTCTTGGGCAGGCAGCAGACAGTAGAATAAACCAGGAAACCAGCAAGGTCAAAAACAGGCAAAACAAGCTTTCAGGGCAGGAATCGCAACAGACCAACAAGGATAAGAACAGGACTGAAGACCTCTGTTGCCAAGGCAAAGTCTGAAAGTTCCCAGGTGCTTAATAAAAGCCACATACAAGGGAGTTCACCAGGTAAGGGTGCTGCTAAGTTCCAAAAATCCCAAGCCAGTCTGGAAGGCTGGAAGATCCAGACCGGACCGGCATGACTTCTGGAACATGGGAAACAGCAAACAGACAGTCCATCGCAGCCACCAGGTCTGACCACCAGGTGGCGAGATGAATGAGAGCATGAAACAGGGGCACAACTGTGACACTGTGTTTCCCTCCTCTTCCGCTTTTTCAGCAGAAGGACAGATCCTCACTCGACGGGGTTGGATGCTCTGGCTCTACCCTGGCCCTCGAAACTCCTGTATGTGTTCCCTCCTTGGCCCTTGATAGGGCGTGGATTCTACAGCACCGAGGTCTGGTGATTCTCATCGCTCCAGATTGGCCAAGGCGTCCGTGGTATATGGATCTCTGCCGGATGTTGGTGGACGCTCCGGTGCATTTGCCCCTGGTGCCGAATCTGTTGGTTCAGGGTCCGGTGTCTATGGAGGATCCCTGTCGATTTGGTCTTACGGCCTGGCTATTGAGAGGGCGCAATTGAGAGACAAGGGCTACTCTATCAAGGTCATCTCCACACTCTTGCAGGCCTGCAAGCTGTCCACCTCCGCAGCTTATGCTCGGACCTGGCGCAAATTTGAGGGTGTTTCAAAGGGGATCACACCCACGCGGGCTACAGTCTTGACAGTACTGGACTTTTTGCAGGAAGCCTTACAAAAAGGCCTGGCTTACAATTCCCTGCGGGTGCAAGTGGCAGCATTATCATGCTAATGAGGGAAAGTCGCTGGCTTGTCCCTTGCTGCTCATCCAGACATTGCCCGATTTCTCAGAGGGGTGCTTAGACTCCGTCCTCCTGTCTGGTTGCCCTGTCCGGCCTGGAACCTGGAGCTGTGTTGAAGGCTCTTCAGTGTTTGCCCTTCGAGTCGCTTAAATGACCTTCGGAGAAGGATGTGACTCTCAAGACAGTCTTTTTGGTGGCCATTACATCGGCTAGACGCATTTCTGAACTGCAGGCGCTGTCCTGTGGGGACCCTTTTCTGCAATTCTGGGAGTCCGGAGTAACAGTACGAACAGTGCATTCCTTCCTGCCTAAAGTGGTTTCAGCGTTTCACCTGAACCAGCCCATTTTTCTTCCTTCCTTTTCTAGGAAAGAGTTCCCGGACTCCTTTGGGCAGTTATATCTTCTGGATGTCAGCAGGGCGCTGTTGTAGTATCTACAGATGTCAAATGACTTCAGGACTTCTGATTGCCTTTTTGTCTTGTTGTCAGGTCCTCGGTGTGGAGGCCCGGTGTCTAAGGCCACTATAGCCCGTTGACTCAAGGAAGTCATTTTTTCTGCGTATCTGCTTTCAGGTCGGTCTCCGCCTGAAGCGTTTAAGGTGCCGTCCACGAGTGCAATTTCCTCCTCATGGGCTGAAACGGGTGCACTCTTTCTTCAAGAGATCTGTAGTGCGGCTACTTGGGCTTCTCAGCTCTCATTTGTCTGGCATTATAGGCTGGATGTTGCAGCGAAGTAGGACGCTATTTTTGGAGCACAAGTGCTTGCTCGTGGTGTGGCCTGTTCCCACCCTAAGTAGGGATTGCTTTTGTAAATCCCATCAGTTAATGGATTCATCTGCTGCTGATGCCAAGGAAGGGAAAATTAGGTTCTTACCTTGGTAATTTTCTTTCCTTTAGTCACAGCAGATGAATCCATGATCCCTCCCTGTCTGACTTTGTTTTTTGTTCAGATCTTTCATGCAGATATAGATCTCATTGGGAGAAATTGGATACCAGTTCTCAAAATTTCTACATGATGTTCTACTACAGGAGGTTGAGTTCATCCCTCTTTTGTATGGTTATTGCTCCTGTTCTGGGGCGTTTGTTCCCTGTGAGGAAAGTTTATGTTATTATACCTTTATGGTTCACTCTGCTTTGGAAATCTCAAATACTGAAGGCAGTTGGGGCTAGCCGTCCAAGAGGCACTATGGTTTTTCAGTGTTCTCTATCTCCACCTGCTGGTAGGTGGATACAACCCATCAGTTAATGGATTCATCTGCTGTGACTAAAGGAAAGAAAATTACCAAGGTAAGAACCTAATTTTCCCGTACTCTAACAGAGGGTAACGCAGGAAAGGGTTCTGTACTGACTAACAAAATGGAGCCTACCTTATGACTAGAGGGAACAGAAAAGGGCACACTCTGACCCAGTGAGCAGGGGGGAAACCCACCAATGGGAACAGAGCCTGCCAACTAGCAACTGCATAACCAATCATATAACAGTTATATGCAGACAGGCTAGTGAAGTTACATTGCCTGATAACTACACCCACCACAATGCATCGCTCATGTGACTCTGCAGTGAGAATGATAGAAAAAGTGTCACACCCACCCCAGAGCCACATTACAATCAGGGAAAGGCTGTCTGAGGATAGAACACTCCCCGCCTGGTATCGCTAGATACCACAATTACTATTACCACCCTTCATCAAAATTAATAACATGAAAGTCCATTTTTTGCATTCAGGTTATCTGCCAGCTGTAGGGTCATCTTCAGCATACAGGACCTGAAACAAGAGACAAACAACAACACAACACAAAAGAGAGAGAAAAAGTTTTTGAGTCTCTGGTGTTCCTGGGTAGATGATGGCTCGCTCTACTCATGCCTCTTCATGCAGCACGAGGAGCATGATCTCAGTGATGGGTCTGCAGAAAGTATTTGCTGTTCCTTGTTTCACAGTTCTGACTTCTACTTTTCTGACTCTTCCATCTTCACGGAGATGGATTTGTTGACTAATGCCAGGGGCCAATCATTGCGTTGAGTCTGGTTGTCCTTGAGTAAGGCAATTTTGCCTTCATGTATGTTGGTCTTACTGATCAGGTTGGAATTAAATAATGCGGCTCTGATTGAATATTGTAAGATGGAGCGCATTCCACGTGGTATTCGTATATTAAAGGCACCACAAATTTTCAAACAGGACATTGAATTTGTGTCTAAGTGGAACAAGATTTTAAATCAATGTTCCCTTGACTTGATGCTGGCAGTAATTGAGAAGAGTAAAGCCGTGCTAGAGGAGGAAAAGCCCAAACTAGATGAAGAACTGAAAAATCTTAAAGCAAAAGTGGAAACGGAAGTGTTCGATCAGAAATATGAACAGTTAAAACAAACACTCAGTCAATTTAGAGAGACTTTAAGAAAATCAAAATTGAAGAAATTTTCTCGAGATGAGGAGGATTATAAGAACGATAGGGTGTACACTTGGGCTCCTAAACATCATGATATTGACAGTACTAGTACATCCAGGCATGTCCGTTTTTTGTCCACTGTATTCGCTGAAAATTCTTCTTCAAGTGGCTCTGACAGCAATGAGGATTTTTTAGAGGAGCGTCCACGGCGACGGGGCCATGGCCGGGGGGGATCAATCTCAGAGACGCAATCGTGGCCGATCATCGAGGTCGCATCCGTCCACCAGGTCGCAAGACCAGATGACTCGGTGGTGATTAATATTTCTTCACATGTCCTTTCTTCAGCTGATATGTCCCTCCTCTGTAAAGGGTTATCCTTTGTTCCCACGCTGAACTTTGATGAGTTCCAGTTCAGGTTGGATTTAGAGAAATTTATACGCAAGCTTCAGCTACGGATTTTCTTTAAAGATATACCGGCTGCACCAGACAAGACGAGAATTGCTTATAAATCTAATTGGATGCCCCCCATTCCATTGGATCCGGTGGTGAAGGTATATAGAGATTTAGTAGTACGGGACATGTCATCAGTTGTATCGACCACTGTCGGACATACATTTCATAATCTAACGAAAGAAGAACGGGCGTCTTTGCTGAAATTTAAAACCTCCCCAGAATTGGTGATGATAAAGAAAGCTGATAAAAGGGAGCAGTGGTGGTGTTGGACAGAGTTGATTATGTACAGGAGATTTACTCCCAGTTACAACAAGAGGGAGTGTATGAACGTTTACAAGTGGACTCTACCCCTAGGTTACAATCATTGGTACTAGAGATTACTGAAGAAGGATTGGAGAAAGGTTTTTTTGACATCAAAAGAGGTCAAGTTTTTAAACCCGAAGTTTCCTTTAGTACCAGTGTTGTATGTCCTCCCGAAGATTCACAAGAATGCACAGAGACCTCCAGGGAGACCTATTTTATCCTCCAAGGGGTCTCTTTTGGAACTATTAGCCACTTTTGTGGATGTGTTTTTGAAACCATTTGTGTGTAAGGCAGCTACTTACATCAGAGACACGACCCACTTTTTGAGATTGCTATCAGAGGTTGAGGTGACAGCTAACAGTCGAATCCTGATGGTGACTATGGACATTACTTCACTTTACACATCGATCCCACAAGATCAGGCTTTAAGGATTGTTCAGACTATGCTCGACTCCAGGGAAAGATCACACGATGTCCCATCTGAATTTTTGGTTCAGCTCACAAGATTAGCCTTGACGGAGAATTTTTTCATGTTTTTGGATGCTTTTTACTTGCAGCGTTCTGGAGTGGCGATGGGTGCCACGTTTGCCCCTTCTATTGCCAACCTTTTTATGGACAACTTTGAGCAGACATGGCTACCAGTGGCCCCATTCAAATCCAACATCAAACTGTGGCGCCGCTATATAGATGACATTTTTGTTTTGTGGACAGGTACGGTAGAGGATTTGAATTCCTTTATGGAGTGGCTCAATAACTGTAACCCTGCGATCCACTTTACGATGACATGCTCTGATGATGAAATACATTTTTTGGATGTTTTGATCCATCAGTATGATGGTATTTTTTTAAACGGAGATCTTTAAAAAAAACCTACAGATCGAAACACCATCTTACAGTATAATAGTTGCCATCCTTTGACTCTTAAGTGGAGTTTACCCTTCTCACAGTTCCTGAGATTTCGTAGAATTTGCACATCTTTGGAGGATTTTAAAATTCACTCCAAGGTGTGCTGTTCCAGGAACTGTTGGAGAGAGGTTATCCATTTAGAGTATGAAAGACTGCATATAAAAGGGTGCGATATTTCAACAGAGAGTTATTGTTTGCTCCTAGATCTAAGGATGAGGAAATGAACAACATAGTGTGCGTTATGAGACACACTTCAAGAGGAGAACAAATGGCACACATTTTGCACGAACATTGGGATGTGTTACATTCTCATCCTGCTTTTCAGGACATGAATTTATTGATTGCTTTTTCTCGTGGGAAAAATATCAAAGAACTGGTTAGTCCCTCGGAATTACCCCCTATAGAGGGGATCAGACAAGGACATGCTTCACTTGGCCACTTTAGTTGTGGCCGATGTATGACATGTGATATAACAGCTCCAGGAGATGTCTTTGTCAATTCCACAGATCAAAAGCAGTACATCTCTAGGTGGCACACTGATTGTCGTTCAACACATGTTATATATGTGCTGCAATGTCCCTGTAAGAAGATATATGTAGGGAAAACGATTAGATCTCTTAACTTTCGTATGAACAAACACAGATCCAGTATTGCCTTATGAAAACAGGGGCTCCTCTTGTATCTCATTGCCTTTCCTCTTTGCATGCATTCAACGACTTTAGTGTGAGAGTGATTGATCGAATAGTCCCCAGTGTGCGAGGAGGAGATGTGAACAAACGTCTCCTACAATTAGAGCAAAAATGGATTTTTCGCCCCCGATCTTTGGAACCACAGGGTTTAAACACCAAATTAGAGTGGGCTGTGTTTTTCTGATGAGTGACTTTGTTGGTGTGTTCACACGGTTGTAAGTTTCTATTTTCTTTTATGTGTGACTTGAATGGTATTCCAGCTGATTGTGTGGGTGTATCATGTATGCTTTGTAGTTTTTTTGTTTTTGCATTTTATTTTGGGTTGGTTGAGTGGATGTTCAGCTGATCGTGTGTATGAATTGCGTTTGTTTTGCAGTTTGTCCCTCGTCGCTCTCTGTAAGTAGATTGTCCGGTTGAGTGGGTGGGGGTTGGTATGTGTGCATGTTCAGGTGTTTGTGATGTTGATTGCGTAGGTAGCTCCGGGTGGGGCAGTGCGGTATTTAAGTGGTGCAAGCTTTTTCCCGGTGTGTGCTGTTTTTGTCCCCGTATGTGGAGTTGGCTGTGGGGATAGTAATTTGTGAGTATACGATCTTCTAGCTTGGGAAAGTTCATGCTTGAAGGAGTGTGTATGATATTCTGTGCTTTTGTGTTGCAGGCGAGATTGTCCAGTTGCTCTAGCGGGGTATGCTGAGGGTTCCCCCCGTTTTTTTCCCCTGAAGAAGCCCCGGTTGTGGGCGAAATGGGACCGTTGGGCAGGGAAGCCCGATTGCAACCGCTTTACAGCTAAATGGCATTGAGTTTTGCTATTGTGGACATATCACAATGTCCACAATTGATTTTTGTAAATTAAAGATTTTTGATATATAATTGGCACAGTGGAGGAAGGCGGGAAAGTGACCAATGATTGACAAGTAGTGACGCTCATATGAGCACAAATATTTCAGCGTGTTCGCTCTATGTCATTTATCTTTTCGCCTTTGTCTCCATCTCTCACTTAAGCAGTGAATCTATTTTATAAACCCACTTGTATCTTTGTTGTTGTTGTCATTTACTCAAGCTGGAGTTTCCCAATTGAATATTGTTGCCTGGGTCTTACTGGTCTGCCATTTACTGCGGATCTGTAAGGTCGGGAGGTACTCTCGCCTCCAGCGGCTCCAGAAGGTGTTGGCAAGACTTTGGACTTGTCTCCATTGCCGTCTATACAGATCTTTCTCATCCAAGTCTCCGGGCGGATTTGGTGGTACACCTATCTTTTGTGTTAGGAGCATGGCTGGAGTCAAGATCAAAGGTGACTCTGGATCGGAGGACACTGGAATTAGAGGTCTTGCACTGATAATGGCAGACACCTGTGCCAGGAAAGTAGTCAAAACCTCATGAGTGAGGCGGTTAGTCTCTTTTTCTGATAGCATAGAATCAAGGATGCAGCGAGCGAGCCCAATCGTGCGCTCCCAAACTCCTCCCATATGTGAAGCATGGGGAGGGTTGAATATCCACATGCAGTGGTGGTTGTTCAGGTACTTTCTGATGGATGAATCGTTAATTTTATCTGAGTTTATTTTCAACTCTTTGCAAGCACTAATGAAGCTGGATCCACAATCAGAATGGATCTGCTTGACTGGACCACGGATTGAGAAGAACCTTCTAAGCACATTTATGAAGCTCGAAGTGTCCATCAACTCTATCACTTCGATATGGACAGCGCGTATGCTCATGCACGTGAACATAACAACCCATCATTTGCTGTTTGCACTTCCTCCTCTGGTCCGTCTCGAGATAACTGACCGTGGCCCGAAGATGTCCATCCCCACATAGGTGAATGGTGGGTCAACGCTCAGCCTTTCAGGTGGCAAGTCTGCCATTCTCGGATCTTGATGTTTGCCCCGCAGCTTACGGCACTTTACGTATTTATGGATGGCTGCAGTGACACAATGCTTTGCTCCGATGATCCACACACCTGCGGCCCTGATTGCTCCTTCGGTAAAGTGTCGACCTTGATGTTTAACTTGCTCATGGTAGTGGCGTACGAGCAGGGTGGATACTGGATGTCGACCTGGGATAATCAGAGGGTTCTTTTCGCTCTTGTCTATTTTGGCATGGGTGAGACGGCCGCTTACTCTTAGCAAACCATCCTCATCCTTGTAGGGGTTTAGCTTCCAAAGGGGGCTATTTTTCGGGATGTTCTTCCCTTTACTGATGCACTGAAACTCTGTAGCATATGCTTCCCACTGCACACAATGCAGGACTCCCTTCTCTGCTTACACAAACTCTTCTACTGCCAAGGGCTTGGTGCAAAGGTGCCAGTGGTGACACCTGTTTACTGAACTATCAGGTCTTTGCTTGAAAGAACGTGTGATGTGGATAAGATGGGCTATGGCTTTTTTCAGTGTCACCCATCATGAAAATCGCTTAAAGCAGTGAGCCCCCAGGTCATCATTAGTTGAAATACTTGTGGCAAGGGTAGTTACAACTGAGTGAACTTCATCATCGTCTTCAAGGTTCACTAGTTCAAAGGTGTTCGCTGTAGTTAGAGGGTTGCTTATTGGTTCTGTGAGAAAAGTCGGCCCTCTTAACCATGTCGTTTGAGCTAGGTGTGCTGAGACAACTCTTGTGGCATGGTCTGCTGGGTTCTGGTCAGAAGACACGTCGTGCCATTGGTCAGGTCTGGTAGATCTTCGGATGCGTTCTATTTGGTTGCTCACGTATACATAGAATCTTCTACTCTGGTTATATATATCTTATAGCCAAGTACAACCTTGCTATCTGTATAGAACTTAACTGAATCTAAGTGGGTGTCCATTTCACTCACAACCAGTTCGGCTATTTCTACTGCCAGGACTCCTCCACATAGTTCTAGGCGTGGCACAATCTGATTAGGTTGCGGGGCTAACTTGGCTTTGCCGAAGATGAATCCCATATGGACATTGCCGCAGGCATCTTTAGTTACAAGGTATGACACTGCAGCTATGGCTTTCTCTGAGGCATCAGAGAAGACACAAACCTCCTTGTGGCAAGCATTCATGAGAGACATAGAGGTGCGCTGCTGAGACAACTCTTGCGGCATGGTCTGCTGGGTTCTGGTCAGAAGACACGTAGTGCCATTGGTCAGGTCTGGTAGATCTTCAGATGCGTTCTACTTGGTTACTCATGTATACATAGAATCTTCTACTCTGGTTATGTATATTATAGCCAAGTACAACCTTGCTATCTGTATAGAACTTATCTGAACCTAAGTGGGTGTCCATTTCACTCACAACCAGTTCGGCTATTTCTACTGCCATGACTGCTCCACATAGTTCTAGGCGTGGCACAGTCTGACTAGGTTGTGGGGCTAACTTGGCTTTGCTGAAGATGAATCCCATATGGACATTGCTGCAGGCATCTTTGGTTACAAGGTATGACACTGCAGCTATGGCTTTCTCTGAGGCATCAGAGAAGACACAAACCTCCTTGTGGCAAGCATTCATGAGGGACATGGAGGCATATGTCCATGGGATGTGAAGTTCTTCAAGTGTCTTTAGGGAGTTTCTCCATGTGTTCCACTCTTGCATCTTTTCTTGAGGTAGTAGAGCATCCCATTTATTTGAGCTCGAAGAAAGTTCACAAAGCAGTGTTTTCCCTTGGATGGTGACTGGTGCCACAAATCCTAGTGGGTCGTAGAGGCTATTCACTGTAGACAAGATCCCTGGCTGGGTGTACAGTTTCTCGTGCATACAGGCCTGGAAGGTGAAGGTGTCTGTCTTCAGGTCCCAATTCAGGCCAAGACTGCGTTGTTGTGGGGGTGTATCCACTCCTAAGTCTAGATCTTTCAAGTTTGTGGCGTGATCTACTGTAGGAAACGCTTTCATTACATTGGCGCTGCTGGATGCGATTTTGTGGAGCCTCAAATTAGCTTCTGCTAACATCATCTGTGTCCTTTTCAGCAGATCAATGGCTTCTGTTTCAGTAGGCAAGGACTTCAACCCATCATCCACATAGAAGTCTGGCATCAGCCCTGTGTTCTTTCTCTCCTTCTCTTGCAGTTTGTCTAAGGCTGTAGGTGGCCACTGCAGGTGATAGCTGTTCCCAAAGACATGGACTCGCATCCTGTATTCAACCACATCTCCGTTGACGTCATTATGGCGGAACCACAGGAACCTTAAATAATTTCTGTGATCTTCGTGGACAGTGAAGCAGTAGAACATTTGCTGAATGTTAGCCATCACGGCAATGGGTTCTTTTCTGAAGCACATTAGAATCCCTAGTAGGCTGTTGGTTAGGTCTGGCCCAGTGAGCAGCACATTGTTAAGTGAGATGCCATGGAACCGGGCGCTAGAATCAAACATGATTCGGATTTGCTGTGGCTTCTGAGGGTGGTATACCCCAAAGATAGGTAAGTACCAGCACTCTTCATTCTCTTTCAATGGTGGGGCAGGTCTGCGTGACCGTTGATGAGCATATTCTGCATGAAGGTTATGAAATGCTGCCTCATGTCTGGTTTCCTCCTCGAGGCTTTCCTCAACGAAACAAGTCGGGAGAGAGCATAGCTTCTGTTGTTTGGGAGTCGAAACCTGGGCTTATGGAATGGGAGGGGTGCTACCCAGCTGTTTGACTCATCTTTTCTGAGCTCTTTGTTCATAATGTTCAAGAATTCTTTATCTTCTATGAAGAAAGCAGGTTTGTCATCATCTTTGGTGGTCTGGAACACTGAGCTTCCTAGATGTTCTCTTAAATTTGCTGCGGAGATGGTTTTATAAAGTGTTAAGACAACGCTCCTCTCTTCGTAAACAGGAGCCTTTTTGGTAGTTAGGTGGTTGTTACATGATTCATACAGTGAAGTGCGCCCGTTTTCTAAGACATTGGTGAAGAGCACGTTGACATTTGCTTTTCTCGATTGGTTGAGGCAGACTTTGCCCATGATTATCCAACCCAGGTCGAGACACTGCGCATAAGGAGCACCACATGGACCTTTGCACGATTCATGGATCTCCAGGAGTTCTGGTGCGTCTCGGCCCAGCAAGAGTAAGATCTCAGCATCTGGATCCAAAGGTGCAAGTTGATTGGCTATGGGCCTCAGATGGGGGAGGTGCCAAGCAACCTTTGGTATAGAAATCTTATCCTTATCATCTGGAATCTGGTCACATTCAATTACTGCAGGTAATCGTGACTTGGTGCTTCCATCCATTTCTTCATCACAAAGCCGCTTGCTACTCTCCCCGACATTTGTGCAACTCCTACACAAGGTTTGATGCTATATGAGGAGTAGTCTTGCTGGATCTCAAACAGGTCATAAAACTTTGACCTTGCAAGGGACTGGTTGCTCTGCTCATCTATGATGACGTACATTTTGATTGCCTTCTCAGGCCACCTTCAAGATACACTTTGGCCAGGCATATCTTGGTGCAGGATCTACCTTCACGGCATTTCCCACACACTCTTGTGCATTTTGGAGTGACTTGGAGTGTCGGTGTACTTCCCTCTTCCTTCTCCCCACCATTATTCATCTCAGGATTGGGACGCGGCTTTGCCCCTTCTGGGTGTAGGGCATAGACGTGTTGGTCGCTACCACACTCTGTGCACTGGACAGGTACTCTGCAGTCTCTGGCGAGATGGTCTGAGGAAGAACAGCACCTGTAACAGAATCTATACCTTTTTAGTAATTCTTTACCCTCCTTCAAAGGTTTCCCTATGAACCCTCGGCACTTTCTGAGAGGGTGAGGTGCTCTGTGTATAGGGCACTGTTCTTTGGGTTCCTCTACATTCTCTGGTAGAAGAAGAATCAGTCAGTGTAGACATTGAGGCTGACACTTCTGTCTTATGTACAGATATAGGTTTTTTGTACAGTTTAGCTGGTTTCCCTTCCAGGAACTGGCTTGATTCAGGTGGCTCAACCATGAACCAAGGATCATTTTTTCTTTTTGCTATGTCTCTAATGAACCTTGTGAAGACGTTAAAAGGAGGATATTTCCCTTGATTTTCTTGCTTGTATTGAGTGCCAACTACTGACCACTTCTCCCTTATGTCGTGTGGTAGCTTTACTAAGATGCTCTTGGTGCCCCGAGGTGTGTCTAACTGGCTGAGGTTTGGAAAACAGTTCTCAGCCTTGACTGCTTCCAGCTCGTGAAGGAGGTTTCCCAGCTCTTGCAGCTTGTAGTTGTCTTTGCCTGATATCGTTGGGAATCTATCCAGCCTGTTGAACAGTGAATTTTGTATGGCTTCTGGGCTGCCGTAGTACTCTTTGAGTCTTTCCCACATCTCTTTTAACCCCTTTGAAGGGTCATTCAAATATGAATGCTTCAACTCCTCAACTCGTACGGCTGTTTCTTTCCCCAGCCAGTGTAGCATCATGTTCATCTCTTGTTTGGGAGTAAGCCTCATGCCCTTGATGGCGTCCTTGAAGTCTGATTTCCACGCCCTGTAACGCTCAGGCCGGCCATTGAACTGAGTAAGCCCTGAGCCCCCCAGGTCCTTGTGAAACAGGCCCTCGGCTAAGTGAATCAGGAGACAAGAGGCAAATGATTCCGAAAGCAGGACACCTTTATTGCTAGCAATGAACAGTACTGAGTTCAGTCTCAGGATACTGCCTCCTGAGCATCATCTGACATTCGGTCTTATACAAATTAGTGATCATGCGCATAAAACACACCATACGTCACACATACACATGCGCAGTACATGCACATGCGCAATACATTAGTAATTCTGTAGTTCTCACAGAGAAAAGATACGTCAGTTTCATAGCTTTCATAGAAATTGTTACTTTGCAAGAAAATGTAACTTATTGTAGTGTTCCAGCACATTCACACAATACAGCCTCTATGCATAGATCACGAGACTGCATTGGCAGAGCCCGCTGCCTTCCCTACAAACCTAAATTGCTGACTACTACAACTTGTTATCTGGCTGCTGGTTAACGAATAAGTACTACTAATAAAAAAAAAAATCCAAACTACACATGTTTAGTAGGCTCATTATATAAAAGCTGGGGTTCTGGTACAAATAGAAAATCCTGCTAGTACAAAAGTCCACAATGCAAAAGTACACAAAAGTCCAGTAGTTATTCAAATGTGGAGCATGCCACAGGTAAGGCAAAAGTTCATAAGTGTTATGCACAAGGGCTGAGGTTGTCTTGGCAGTCCAGTAGTTGCTACATTACAGTCGTCCACTCCTACAATTCCCCCCTTTTGATACTTGAACATCCGGTCCGGTGGAGAGTATCACCTCCAAGAGTCCTAAAAAGGAAGAGAGAGACAGGGAGAGTTAGCGTAAAGAGGCAATAAGAGGGCCCTAGGTCCTTGCGCAGCCGTTGGATACTTCGCCGGGGTTGAGACGGAGGGTCCCTAATGGTGCCCCCCCCCCTTTGTAGCCGGACTTTGCTGTCACAAGGAGGGCGGCCCATCGATCACCTCAGGAAAAGAGAGGTCAGCTTCAGCTTCATCAGCGTTGGACTGCGATATGGGGGAATACCGCTGTAGGGCCATAATCTGGGTGGCCGCACGCCGATCGGCAATGGTTTCCATGGTGGACCGGAGACACCTGAAAACAAAGGGAAGAGACAAAGGGATTAATAAACAAGACAACAAAAACAGGCCCCCCATGACAAGGATGCTCTTGAGGCCCCCAGAAGTCGGCAACCAATCGGTTAGGGAAGAAGTCCAATCCCAAGCACTGTTCCAGGTCTGAACAGGGACATGGGCCAACTTCACCATGCGGTCGGTGATATCCTTAATAACGTGACTCTGGTCGTCAATCTGCAGACAACAGTTACTGAGATTGAATTTGCCACACACCCCGCCCTCCTGGGCCAATAAGTAATCAAGGGCGAGGCGGTTCTGATAGACTGCGGTGATTAGCTTGGTATTCTGTCGTGCCAAGACGTTGAGCGCAAGAGCCGAGTCATTCGTGAGTATTTCAAGTACTGCCTGCAGACGAATGATGCGATTCAACATATAGATAGGGGTGCGATATCCATATGTGCCATCTTCAGCCCAGGTGGCCGGGCCATAATAATGGATTATGCGTTCCGGCGGCCACTCGTTGTCTTTCCAATCTCCGATCTGGACCTTTGTGGCGCGGGTAGACCGTCGCCGTCTGTTTCCAGGTCCCTGCTCCATGTAGAGGGGAATACCAAGCGTCTCACCCGCCCGAAGGGGTAAGAGGAAGAAACTGGGTCGGACTGTGCCTAAGAGGCAGATACCAAACCAGCGGGCCGGGAGCTGTTCGTAAGCCCTGCAGCCGCATATATAATAGTAGCCTGCCGGGGCTATCCATTTAAGAGAGGCATTACCCCCGTAAGTCCACGTTACATTCAAGGTAGGTTCAGTCCACATGGGCGTTGGTATGGGCAGATCGTCAGTTTGCCACCAGACAGTTCGGCTACCATTGTATTGGATGACTCCCGTGCAGGCTGAGTCACCAACGGGAACAGAGTATTGTTTGGAGGGGGCCCGGCTGGCACACATAGAGCCTATGATGTTTGTTCTCAGCGCCCATTCATAAGGGCACGGACGTTGTGGGAAGGTGATATTAGTGGAATTCAAGGCATCCCACATTTGCTGGTGGACTTCCTTCGCTTCCCAGGGCCACTGTTCTCCCATATCGGTGCCACCACAAACAAAACAGTTAGCAATTCCAAGGGAGAGGGCAACATTCTCGGCCAGATTGAGGAACATATTTCGAGCTTCGGGGGATACGGGAAACTTAGCAGCTACTTCCTCAGCGCGAGCGATTTCATCGAATACCTCCTGGTATCTGACGACAGTGGTCTGATAGTGTGTGGGAGGCTTTGCTTCAAGGCTTTGGCATATGGTAATGAAAGTCATCGGGTCCATTCCAGTGCCGTCAATGCCAAGGCCCCAGGTTTCTTTCCAGGGGGTACCGTGGCCTCGGAGGGGCCAGTCTAGGGATACAGTGTTACCAGGACCTCGACGAAATTCGCCCAGGCCAGTACATCCGGGATATCCTCCTCCCGTATAGGCGCATACTCGTTTCCATCCCGAGGCCCGGGTGTCTGCGACACATGGGAGCCAAGCCCAAGGGGAACCATATCTCCAATCTAAGGTTAGGGGACAAACATATTTGTGGTTGTTTGCATAGGTCTTCCGCCAACTTTGGCTTCTACACTTACGAAACCAAGGATGCTTGTCCATAGCAGCACAAACGTCGAAGGTGAGGGTGGCCACCGTCTGGACACCGGCAACCAGGACACGGGTAGAGTTAACATAATATAGGAGGCCATCTCCCTCGACCCCTGCGGACGACGTGACGATGCGCCCTCGATACGCTGGGATTTGGTACTGAGGAAGTCCAACGCTCAGGGTGACATTGTAATATCTGGGGGCTGAGGGAGAGTGGCAGACAGTGCGATTCTTGTTCTCAAGGCATCTGTGAAACTGGTGAGGGCCGTCCGGTGTAACAATGACACAGGGAGGAAGGGGATGACAGCCCTTCTCTGGGGGCTGAGACTGGTGAATGAGGGTAGTAATGAGGTTATACCCTTCAGCCGTTCTGTGGCGCACCAGGCGCAAACACTCGGTACAATTCAAACTAAGGGCCGTCGGCCCCACCGAAATTGGGCAGAGGTGGAGGATGGAAATCAGCTGGAATATCATGATGGGAATGAGGTATCCGAGCTGTTGCAGCAAGAAAAGGATGAGACTTAGGATGACAGCTCCAATAAACAGTTACCCGAAGGCGCAATATGTCCAAGGACTTGGTTCACTTTCTCTTTAGGGTGAGTCGCAGGGGAGCATCCGGGTGGCTGTAGGCCGTCCAGGCTCTGGATGCGTCACCGGTGGGCGGAGCTGGCTTCAGCCTGGTCCAATGTATCCACACAGGGCTCCCTGCAATTTTAACAGCGGTTGGGGTGGTTAGGAGGACAAGAGATGGCCCCTTCCATTTGGGCTTCAAGCAATCAGACTCGTCCCATTCTTTCACCCACACTTCATCTCCCACCTTAAACTGGTGTGTAGGGCTAGTAAGGACCAAGGGGCCTGCACTCTCAGTGTATTGTTGGATATCCTGCACTACCTCCCGTAGGGCCCTTAACTGTTTTACTAAGGAACTCTCACCCTGTACTTGCAAGGAATCGGGAAAGGAAGGCAAAGGTGGTGGTCTGGCGTACATCATTTCGTATGGAGTGAGACCAGTAGCTTTGGGGGTGCATCTAAGGTGTAGTAACGCTAGGGGAAGTAGGTCGGGCCATTTAGCTTTGGCTTCTTGGCATAGTTTGGCTAGCTGGTTCTTCAGGGAGCGGTTGGCTCTTTCCACTACCCCACTGCTCTGGGGTCTCCAAGCACAATGTAGCTTCCAATCGAGGCCCAATCTCGTACTAAGTTGCTGGGTTACTTCACCAGCAAATGCAGGCCCGTTATCTGAATTGATCTGTTTAGGAAGGCCATAGCGAGGCAGGATGTAGTGTATGAGCAAGGAAGTAACCTCTTTAGCCATCTCCGTCCTGGTGGGCATGGCTTCAATCCAGCCAGTGTATGTACACACTGCCACGAGGATAGCTTTGTAGCCGCGGGCCGGAGGCATGTGGGTGAAATCAACCTGGCAGACTTGGAATGGGCTGGTGCCCCGGAGGAGGTGGCCTGGCGCAGGACCTGGTCCTGTTCGGGGGTTGTTCCGGGCGCAAGTTGTGCACCGACTGGAAGCATTCTTGGTCCAGAGGGATAGTTTGTTGACAAAGTAGGTCTTCTCGAGTAGGCGTCCCAAGGTGTCCCTGCCCAGGTGGGTACGATTGTGTGCTTCCCTGACCACCATCCAGGCCAGGGCTTCGGGTATCCATATTCGGCCATCTTGTAGCAGCCACCATCCATTGCGAGATTCCAGGCCCTCTTGTCTGGCCCACTCGATTTCTTGGGGGGCATAGATGGGGGCCTCTGTTGGGAGATGGACGAAAAGCACGGGGTCAGGGCCATGGGGGAGCTGACTTGCCCTTTTGGCTGCATCATCCGCCCGTTGATTTCCCCGGGCAATGGGATCCGTCCGACCTGTATGAGCCCTGCAGTGTATCACAGCTACCTTCCTTGGTTTCCATACAGCCTCGAGTAGTTGGCAGATCTCAGTGGCGTTTGCGAGCCCTTTCCCCTCAGCTGTTAGGAAGCCCCTTTCTTTGTACAATGCCCCATGCACCTGGAGGGTGAGGAAGGCATATTTGGAATCAGTGTAGATATTCACAATTTTTCCTTCTGCCCAGAGGAGGGCCCGAGTGAGGGCAATCAGTTCAGCTTTCTGGGCTGACGTTCCGGGTGGCAAGGCCATGGCCTCAATCACATGGTCCTCAGACACAATGGCATAGCCAGCTTTCCGGATCCCTTCGATCACTTGGCTACTTCTGTCCGTGAACAAGGTGATTCCCCCCTGCCAGGGCTGGTCTGCTAGAATGTACAGTGGCCATCACCTCGTCACAGTCGTGGAGTGGCGGTTCTGGAGCCGGAAGAAGGGTAGCAGGGTTTAAGTTGGTGGTGTCCTGGATATGCACCTCCGGATTCTCGCATAGGAGGGCTTGGTACTTGACTAGTCAGGAATTGGTCATCCATCGGGGCCCATGACTCTCGAGTAGGCCACGAATAGTATGGGGTGTAGTCACCAGAAGCGTTTGGCCAAAGGTGAGTTTGTTGGCCTCGTGTATCAACAGACATGCTGCCGCAATGCTTCGGAGACATCCCGGCCAACCTCTGGCCACGTTGTCCATGCCCTTGGAAAGGTATGCTACGGGCCGTTGCCAGGTGCCAACCGTTTGGGTGAGTACTCCAATTGCCAACCCCTTCTTTTCGTCGACAAATAAGTGGAAGGGTTTAGTCACATCTGGCAAGCCGAGCGCTGGCGGGGCCACAAGGGCCTCCTTGAGGTCCTGAAGGGCCTTCAGTTCGTGTTTTTCCCACTGGAGGGTTTGGCCCTAGAGTTCAGGTCCTTTCAGCTTGGAGTATAAGTCCTGGGTCAGAACAGCGAAGTTAATGATCCAGATCCGGCAATATCCAGCTGCTCCTAGTAACGCACGCAATTCTTTCTTATTCGCAGGAACGGGTTGGTTGTGGATAGCTTGGGTACGGGGTGTACCGAGCCTTCGGGTTCCTTCTCGGAGGCGAAATCCCAGATACTCGATCTCGCATATCTGGGCTTTCTTGCGGCTGGCTCGGTACCCCTGAGCTTCCAGGGTTTTCAAGAGGTAAAGGGTAGCTGCTGCACAATCCGGGCCACCAACAGGTCGTCCATGTACTGGACGACAGGCCCGTACTCACACTGGTAGATCTTCAAATCTGGAGCAAGCTGATTTCCGAATAGAGTAGGCGAGTTCTTGAATCCCTGGGGAAGTCGGGTCCAGGTGAATTGCTGCTTGATGCCCGTTTGTAGGTCTTCCCACGTGAAGGCGAACAACTGCTGACTATCGGTAGCAAGAGGAATGGAGAAGAAGGCATCCTTCAAATCGATGATACTATACCACTTGGTTTGGGCTGGCACTTGGCCTAAAATGGAGTACGGGTTGGGTACGAGGGTGACTATGTCGGCCACCTGGTTGTTGACCTTCCTCAGGTCCTGGACAGGTCTATACTCGGATGTCCCTGGCTTCTTAACAGGCACCAGTGGGGTGTTCCAGGCAGATCTGGCTGGTTTCAGGACTCCCTGTTGGAGGAGTTTCTGTAGGTGCGTTTGCATACTATGCCGGGCCGCATACGGAATGTGGTGCTGTCCTTGATTGACAATTTGAGCATTTGGTTTGAGTTCAATCCAGATGGGGATGGCGTTAACAGCCAGTCCACCGGGGTTCACTTCTGCCCATACGCTGGGCACCCCAGCCATGAGGGTTCTTCTCTGTCGTGCGAAAGGGGTGTCCTGGGAGTACCGGCAGTCGTCGAGGCCCGTGAGCAGGGGGGCGTGTAGTCTCCATTCTTCTCGGACAGGGCAGATAAGTGTCACTGGCCGGCCTTCGAACTGGGCTTCCACTTCTCCTGTGGGCTTGAATCTTAAAGTGGCTTGGAGTTTGCATAGCAGGTCCCGACCAATCAGGGGGACTGGACATTCGGGGATATGTATGAACTGATGGGACACCATTGTTCCTCCGATTTGGACATGGCGTTCCTTGAGGAGCGGGGCCGTGAGGGACTTTCCTGAGGCTCCCACAATCGGTATAGTTTGTTTCGTAGGAGGAGCAATGGCAGTGGTGATGACAGATCGTTGGGCCCCTGTATCTAATAGGGCCCTCATTTGTTGCGTCCCCACTCGAATTTCCACCAGAGGGTCAGTGGGGACTCTACCCTCCCGGCCACTTCATGCAGAATAGCCCTGAGCCGCGTCTAGGGCCATTTGCCACTCCTGTGGTTCAATGTGTCCCCGGCCTCGCCCTCGCTGTCCTTGCCTGGGGTCTCTTGGCTGGTCGTCATCCACCCCCTCTTGATTCTGGTCGCGTGGCTTTTCCGGGCAATCCGCCCACCAGTGTCCTTGTCGGCAGTTAGCGCACTGATTCCGTCCGATAGGGGACCTCGATCCTCTACCCCTTCGGCCTCTGCCCCTGCCCCGTGGTCTTGATCCCAATCGCTCTTCCAGGACAGCAGCCAATACATCTGCATTTTCACGCATCTGTCTGCTTGCCTCCTTGCGAGCCTCGGATCTCTCCTCCTGATCGCGGTATCCGAACACGCGATCGGCTATAGCCTTCAGCTGGCTTATGCTCATTCCTTCAAATCCTTCAGTCTTCTGGAGTTTCTTTCTGATGTCTGGTGCCGCCTGGCTAACGAAGCTCATGACCACTGTGGGGACATTTTTTGGATCTTCGGGATTTATTGGACTATGTCTTCTGTACGCCTCCATTAGGCGTTCAAGGAAATCCCCTGGGCTCTCGTTTTTCTGCTGGACAACGTTGTGGATTTTCCCCATATTAGTGATATTCTGCTTTCCCTTTTTTAAGGCGGTTAGGTAGGCCTGCTGGTATTGACGGGTGCGGTTCTGACCATCCTCGGTCCGGTAATCCCAATCGGGACGTGCAGTAGGCACGTCCCTTCTTAAGTGGTCTTCTATCTGCGCTTCGTCTGGGTGTGGGCTCTTCTGACTGCTTCTTCCATATTCTGTTGCAGTAAGCGGCGTTCTTCCGTGGTTAGGATGTGGGCACTCAACTGCCGGAGGTCACCCCAGGTCGGGTTGTAACTGTATATTATGCCTTCCACCAGTTCTACCAGCTGTTCAGGTTTCTGTTCGTAAGAAGGTCCATGTACCTTCCAGTTGTACAAATCAGCACTAGAAAATGGGACGTACATGTAAACCGTTGACTCAATGGGCTGGCCTTCCGGGGTCGGAGTGTAAGTAGTTGATTGTCGAATAGGAAACAGGTCGGTGACTTTCGCTTGCTGATTTGGAGGGAGGGTGCTTATCGGACTTGATTGGGGAAAGCGAGTGATCGATTTGGTAACCCTCTGGCTCTTACGGGATGTCCCGGGCGCTGCCGCCTCGGAAGAATCTTCGGCGTCCGATTCCGAGGCGGAGGCTTCGGCGTTGCCCGGGTCCTCCGCCAAGTTCGCGAGGTTAGGATATATAGGACTATAAGGAGGGGGCGCTAGTTCAGGTTCCTCCTCGTATGCCTCTCCCGTACTAAGGATAGGGGCCTTCAAGGCCTTCCCGGAGGTTTGGGGGCCCTGAGCTTTCCCTCGGGTTCCTCTCTGTCTTGGGAAGGTGTTGGTAGCACGGGGCGTGGTCTCAGTGCTGGTAGCGCTTCGTACGACCTTCGCAACGGCAACGGTTGCCGGGGATTGGGGAACGAAGGTCTTGGGCGTGGTTTGAGCTTTCAACTTGATCTTGCGGCCCTTCCTTTGGCTTATTACCATACGGGCGGCCTTTTCCACCTTATGCTGAGCCCAGGCCGGCGGGTTCCGGACTACGTTAAGCCACCCTTCCACATATGGAATATCCTCTGGGCAGCCTGGGTTCCCTTCAACTATAACCACATCCATAACTGCAGCCACTTTCTCGTAGTCGAATGACCCCTACGGTGGCCAGTCGACAAATCTCCCTAAGCCGGGCCACATAAACTGACATCGCTGTATCATTCCGGCTCTACTGCACTGTTCCTGGTCGAACACTTCGCTAAAGTGTTCCGTCATTAAGTCTAACGGAGTAGACTCACCCCCGCCCATCCTAACCTGAGTGCCAAAGGATAGGAGACAGACAGAGGGGGAAAGGGGTGGTGGAGGAGTAAGGGGTCTCGTTCCACCAGACACAAAAGGGTCAACAACCGGCCTGACCGGAATGCGGTCGCCCGATCCGAAACTGCAGGCCCAATCACTCAACTTTCATACACCACAAGAAACCCTCCCGTTCGGTTTCTTCGCAATGCCTAGTGGGTTTCGGGACCTAGTCCGTATTAGCCACTGGCCAAGAGGGTGATCAAGCCTCTTCTTCGACCCTTTACCGGGTCGGTCGCTACCCAGAGTATACTCGCCTGTCCGTCGTCGATCCAGGCCCGTCGGCGCGCTTCTCTCCAGAGTCGAGTAAAAGGTGTCTTGCCGGAACCACACAGCCCCACCGCCAGTCAGCCGGCGTCTGTCAGCCCTCCCTCGGGAGATGGACGTTGAAATCAGCGGTGGCCACTCACCACCTTCTCGGGGGGGAGCAGATCACCCGACCGCGGCAGAGGAGGGGAAAGAATATAATCCGTTACCCTTTTGTACTCCTGGCTGGCTCGCCAAATGAAACAGGCCCTCGGCTAAGTGAATCAGGAGACAAGAGCCAAATGATTCCGAAAGCAGGACACCTTTATTGCTAGCAATGAACAGTACTGAGTTCAGTCTCAGGATACTGCCTCCTGAGCGTCATCTGACATTCGGTCTTATACAAATTAGTGATCATGCGCATAAAACACACCATACGTCACACATACACATGCGCAGTACATGCACATGCGCAATACATTAGTAATTCTGTAGTTCTCACAGAGAAAAGATACGTCAGTTTCATAGCTTTCATAGAAATTGTTACTTTGCAAGAAAATGTAACTTATTGTAGTGTTCCAGCACGTTCACACAATACAGCCTCTATGCATAGATCACGAGACTGCATTGGCAGAGCCCGCTGCCTTCCCTACAAACCTAAATTGCTGACTACTACAACTTGTTATCTGGCTGCTGGTTAACGAATAAGTACTACTAGTAAAAAAAAAAAATCCAAACTACACATGTTTAGTAGGCTCATTATATAAAAGCTGGGGTTCTGGTACAAATAGAAAATCCTGCTAGTACAAAAGTCCACAATGCAAAAGTACACAAAAGTCCAGTAGTTATTCAAATGTGAAGCATGCCACAGGTAAGGCAAAAGTTCATAAGTGTTATGCACAAGGGCTGAGGTTGTCTTGGCAGTCCAGTAGGTTCTACATTACAGTCGTCCACTCCTACACTTGCACGCTAGATACCTTACTAGCTCGTCTCTTATTGAGGTTTCAGGTTGAGCAGTTGAAGCTGCTGTGGGCTGGCTGGCCTTGTCTTCTGAGGGGATAGACGTGGAATACAACCACTCTGCTGGTTCTTGCATGCATGAAGAGTGAATAGCTGGTATTCCTCTGGGAGATGGTGACTCAAATTCTCCTTGCCTCCAGTTACCCTGTGGCTCTGCAGCTTGTGGCTGCAGTGAGGCATCTGCTTCATTAACCACTCTCAGGACATGAGCTGTAGATAGTGCGTCAGAGCATGTAAGTTGGTTGGAGGAAAGCTGGCTATCATGCCATGTTGTACTTTGCACTTTCTTTCCTCAGGTGGTATTCCCACCGATAAAGATGGTTTTGACTCCTCAGCATCTGAGAACTCCCCTGAATCCAATGCCCTGGTAAATTGTGGAGAGTGTGTCAACACATAATCATTAGTTCTTAGGGCAGGATCTTCGGAAACAGAGTAGCTAAGTCGTTTGTTTTCATCATTCTGTCCCAAAGCGTCTTCAAAGACATTAGCCTTTGCTTCAAGCTCGGCAATTTCCTTGTCTTGCTGGAGCACCTCTATCATGATGTCCAATTCAGCCTTTCTACGTGCTGCCTCAGCTTCCATTTCTGCTTTTGCATGTGCTGCCTCAGCTTCTCTTTCAGCGTTTGCACGTGCTGCCTCAGCTTCCAACTCGGCCCTTTGTAACTTCAGGGTGGTTTCTTTCTCACTATGGCGACGGCGAGCCTTGGCCATTTCCACCATAGCCCGTGCCTGCAGGGCTGCCGAGCTCGCTGCCGATTGGCTGGAGTGGTTTGTTGCACTTGATCTGGAGGATCTTGAGCTTTTGGACGTATGCTTAGACGAGTGAGAGCATAGAGAGATACTGTCTTGTGGATCTACAATTACAGCCTCTAACTTCTTTACAGCCTCAGCCACTTCCACTTTACACTTTTGATATGTGGCCTCTTGGAGTTCTTTTTGTACAAGACTCTGCTCCGTATTTGTCTCATCTAAGAACTGGCAATATCTCTGATGACTTTTGGTGGTAGCGTGCATAGCTGGTCTCTATTGATGATAGACAAGCACCCTTGTCTGCCCCTGCCTTTAAAGCACTAAATATGTTTTCTTCAACTTCTCCTCAGAGTCTGCTTAGCTTCTCTGAATACTTCTCTTGTGTTGCTTGAAAACTTTCCAGGAATTTCTGGGTTAATTTGTGAGTTCTTTTACTCTTGACTCTTTGTTGGGACTGGTGGGGGTGGCTATCTACTGAATCTGCCTTGCCCTCTAGCTGCTCCTGGTATCTGGTACAGGGAATACGTTGTCACAGTCTATGTGATGTTGAGATCTGTCATTCTGTACTTGCTTATTAGTCTGTCTTAAGTGAGGGGTCAGCTCTTGTATACAGGGAGGCTGGAAGTATAAAAGGCTACTCGGTGTGAAGCTGTGCTAGGACTTGCTGGGAATCAATTGCACTGACTCTCTTCAGTGACAGGGAGAAGTCTGCTGTACTGTAATCATTACTGAATCAAGTTTCAAACTTAGGTTAATGAACATAGGAGATGGGAGAGGTAAGAGTAGCTCTGAGTCAGAATCCTCCCTCCTTCTGTGTGGATTAGCAACAACACACCCACCTCGCCCCAGGGGGTTGTCAGATCAGTTATCTGTCCTAGCTGCAGGCAGGGGGGCGGGCTTCACTTGAGCAGAGCAGCCAGGAATTTGTTACAATTTGAATTATTCTGCAGGCAGGGGTGTGGCTTCACTTGAGCTGAGCAGCCAGGAATTTGTTTCAATATGGAACTGTTCATTATCTAACACTGGAATCAACTTTCACTATATCTTCTGCTTGCCCATAAGCTTAACTTCTTCTGTTGAATAACACAATTCAGAAGGCTTTTATTTCAAGCTATAACTACAGTTCATAGGCTCTCTTCCAAGCTGAACTCTCCTCTCTTCTTGAATGGTTATTTACTGACTTTTTTTCCTTTCCTGTTTGATTGTTCTTTCACTGATCTTCTGCCACCCCTCTGTCAAGTTAATTTTTACTGCTCCTGCTGCCTTCCTTCTGAAGGCAGGAAATGCTTGGATTTTACTACTAAACTAAGTAGCAAGTGTAGGAATTGACTCATTTAAACTCTGAGCTATATAAGGTATTAGACACACTTATAGAAGTATTTGATTAGCACATGGGTGTGCTTGAAAAAATTTATATAAATATCTTTAGAGAAGTTCTATGATCAAGAAGCTTATCCACCCTTAGAAGAGCCACTTAGTTTAGTGGCACCTCACTTGGGTGAGTTTACAGCTCTGAGAACATCTCTATCAACAAAAAAAATATATAGTATATTATTACTTGTTTGCACGGAGTGGTACCGGGTCAATCCCTTCACTAGAGTATCTCCTAAAAGATTTTTCTCTGGTTTCATACTTTTTGAATTTTTTCCAGAGGTCTTGTTGGGAATTACAACTTTTGTGGATTTTACTACTGCCAGTCTTTGGATTTTTACCAGCCTTCTGCCTGCCCTCTGAATTAGTTTTTACTGATCTTCTGCCACCCCTCTGTCAAATTAGTTTTTACTGTTCAGGCCTCTAAGACTTGTAGCTTCTCTTATATCCTGACGTATAACCTCGGTACACCAGTTCACACCTGAGGACTCTATCTCTCTGAAAGTCCTTTATTTGAATAACACAATGTTTACTCACAGTCAACTGTAGATCAGAGGTTCTGCCCCAATGGCAAAGAGTCTCTGTGGTACTGAGAACAACATTAGCTCAGACCTGGTTGAATGGTGTACAATATCTTTTTCAGCAAGATATATTCAAGGTAAAAACTAAGTACTCTAACAGAGGGTAATGCAGGAAAGGGTTCTGTACTGACTAACAAAATGGAGCCTACCTTATGACTAGAGGGAACAGAAAAGGGCACACTCTGACCCAGTGTGCAGGGGGGAAACCCACCAATGGGAACAGAGCCTGCCAACTAGCAACAGCATAACCAATCATATAACAGTTCTATGCAGACAGGCTAGTGAAGTCACATTGCCTGATAACTACACCCCCCACAATGCAACGCTCATGTGACTCTGCAGTGAGAATTACAGAAAAAGTGTCACACTCACCCCAGAGCCACATTACAATCAGGGAAAGGCTGTCAGAGGACAGAACACCGGTTCTACCTGTAGCTCACGTGCTCCAGTGGATCGCCTTCAGCACCTAATCACCATACCTCTATTCAGGAAATCTAGACTGCCCTACCTTGACATTTCGTCCTTTAGATTGTAAGCTCCTTTGAGCAGGGACTGTCCTTCATTGTTAAACTGTATAGCGCTGCGTAACCCTAGTAGCACTCTAGAAATGTTAAGTAGTAGTAGGAGCACATTCTCCTCGCTCCTGCCCACCTTAAGTATATCCTTTTCCATAGCTGTAAAATTAATGATCGGACTCTTCTATTTTATCCAACAGATGCTGGATTTCAGAATGAGAGTGAAAGAGTGAGAATGTGCGATGAGCAGCAGAAAGAGGACTGGAAACACGAAGACTCCTCCACAGACAGCACAGATCCTTCAGCAGACTGTGAAGGAGGTATCAGTAGAATAATACCAATCAGTGAGGAAGCAGCAGCTCAGAAAGGAGAAAGATTAGAAAGACAAAAGAGAAACTGTAGCTTTTTCCCAAGACTTGTAGAACATGGAAGACTCAAGGGTAACAGAGATTTTAAAAGTGCTGATGTTTGGGAAACTTTTACTACCGACTCCAGTTTTATTGAGAACCACATAAGTGGGCTTAGGACTGAAGTTCATGACTTTCAAAGTATGCACAAAACTAACCCATCTGGTTACTCTGAAAACTGTGAAAAACCATGTAAATATTCTGAATGTGATAAATGTTTCAATGAGAAAAGGAAACTACAACTGCAAAAAAATAGGTCAAATGGAACATAAACCATTTAAATGTTTAGAATGTGATAAATGGTTCAGAACCAAGGTATACCTGGAATGCCACAAAAGGACTCATATAAGAGAGAAACCATTTCAATGTTCAGAATGTGATAAATGTTTCAAAGCCAAGGGTAAGATAAAACGTCACAAAATGGTTCATACAGGAGAGAAACCATTTAAATGATCAGAATGTGATAAATGTTTCAGAACCAAGGGTGAGGTGAACCTTCACAAAATGTCTCATACAGGAGAGAAGCCATTTAAGTGTTCAGAATGTGATAAATGGTTCAGAACTAAAGTACACCTGGAAAGGCACAACATGACTCATACAGGAGAGAAACCATTTAAATGTTCAGAATGTGATAAATGGTTCAGAACTAAAGTACACCTGGAAAGGCACAACATGACCCATACTGGAGAGAAACCATTTAAATGTTCAGAACCAAAGAACACCTGGAATGCCACAAAAGGACTCATACTGGAGAGAAACCATTTAAATGTTCAGAATGTGATAAATGGTTCAGAACCAAAGTATATCTGGCATACCACAAAAAGACTCATACTGGAGAGAAATCATTTAAGTGTTCAGAACCAAGGGTGAGGTGAACCTTCACAAAATGTCTCATACAGGAGAGAAGCCATTTAAGTGTTCAGAACCAAGGTAAACCTGGAAAACCACAAAAGGACGCATACAGGAGAGAAGCCATTTAAGTGTTCAGAATGTGATAAATGGTTCAGAAGCAGGGCTATTCTGAAAAATCATGAAACAACACATACAGGAGATAAACCATTTAAATGTTCAGAATGTGATAAATCTTTGAAAAGCAAGACTGGGTTGAAATATCACGAAAACACTCATATAGGGGAGAAACAATTTAAATGTTCAAAATGTAATAAATGCTTCAGATCCAAGATAGGCCATGAAAGGCACCACAGGACTCATACAGGAGAGTCACCATTTAAATGTTCAGAATGTCATAAATGTTTCCATAGGAAGGACCAACTGAAGCAGCATAAAAGGATTTATATGGGAGAGAAACCATAAGTGTTCCAAATTTGATAAATGTTTCAGAAGGAAGACCAAGGAGAAAGTTCACGAAAACTCATACGGAAGAAAAAAACATTTAAATATTGAGTATGTGATAAATGTTTTAATAAGGTCCAATTGAAATAGCACAAAAGGACTCATATGAGGAAACCATTTCAATGTTTAGAATGTGATAAATGTTTGAGAGGGAAGAACCATCTGGCTTGGCTTGCAATAAATCACAGTAGAAAAAACACTTAAATATTCAAGATGTTATACATGTTCAAAAACAAGGGGTTACTGTCAGAGAGGAAGGTCAGAGCAGGCCAATGGCCTGGACAAACAACTAGAAATATCTGAAAAGAGGGATTGTGTAGGCCTGTTACATAGTTTAAGGCATTAAGACATGCTTAAGAACAAGGATCGTGGACCAGTATGTGTGAACTGTGTGGCAGTTCAGTAGAGAGTGTGCAGGAGTTCATTGCACTTTAAGCATTGTAAAAATGGTAACATTATAAGCTCTTCTGGACAGGGAGTTACATATATGAATTATATTAGCTTTACTTAAATAAATTACATTAAAGTAAGCCGTTATGAAGATATGTACTTTAACATTTATTCTGTTCATTATTACCACTGCTTCTAAGCAGATAAGGAAGGAACCAGGAGCAAACTGTCTCTGTAAAGTTAGGAATTTAGAGAAAAAAACTGTAGCTTGACATGACATAGAATAAGTTAGAAGATGGGAAAGATGGTTATGGGAGGGATGGAAACTAAGTAAGAGAGGATAGGTGGAAAAGACAGATAAGCAAATGAGAAGGAGAACACAGATAGAAGACCTATATAAGGGGGATTCACCCCCTCCTGATCTTTCTCTTTCATGTTTCAGTAGCTGCTTGCACTCTGCGCTTGCTTATGATTTTTGTCTGCTGGTTGAAGTAAGAAAAATAGAGAATCTTGCTGAATTTGACAGCTGGTTGTGTAAGAATTTTTTGGGTAAGACGTCCCCATCGCAGAGGTGATGTGAAGAGGTTAAACCTCACAGTGAGTGTATGATGGGCTGGTTACGGAGGCCGAGATGCAAATGGCATATAATGAATCATACAAAAGAGAATCCATTTAAATGTTCTTGAATGCCATATCGAGCTGCAACGACATGAAATGACTTATACACTAAACCAGTTAAATATTCTAAATGTTTTAGATACGTTTTATCGGCATGTATTAAAAGATCTAAGCTTGTTAAAAAAAGAAGAAAAGGTCTGGTAGACATAACATTACTTTTCAAGAAAGACAAGCAATTCGTTCCCTTGCTAACGATGAGAATATCATTATTCGTCGTGCTGACAAGGGCGGAGCTATTGTCATTTTACATAGGGAAGATTATTTTCGTGAAGCCTTTCGTCAATTGGCTGATGAGACTACTTATGTTAAAATTCAATATGATCCTACTGATAACCTTTTTACTAAAATTGATCAAATTACTAATTTAGGTGTTCAGTTAGGATTTTTGTCTAAAAATGAAAAATCATATTTGTCATAAACAAGCCACAATTCCTATTTTTTGTTTACTTCCCAAGATCCATAAAACTCTAATTCATCCCCCAGGACGCCCTATTGTCTCCACCAGAGACTCTTTACTTGAAAGACCTTGTAAATACATAGATGTTTTTTTGTCTCCGATGGTTCCTTCCATTTCGTCGTATGTCAAAGATACTACTCATTTTCTTACTAAAATTGAGAATCTATCTAAGCAGCATGTTTCTGGTATTTTGGTAACTCTTGATGTACAATCACTCTACACTGCTATACCCCAAAACGAAGCTATTGTCATCTTAGAAGAATATTTAGAAGCACGCCCTAAACCTACTACTGTGCCTACTCAATTTCTTTCTCAGTTGCTTCGTATTGCATTATTTAATAATTATTTCATTTTTGATGGTGACATTTATGCCCACATTAGCCCTCTCCTTAAGTCACTTCACTGGCTCCCTATCCGTTTCCGTATTCAATTTAAACTTCTCCTATTGACCTATGTGCATTCACTCTGCCGCTACCCAGTACCTCTCCACTCTTGTCTCCCCCTAAGTTCCCCCTTGTAAATTCTAATGGCCTTCTTTGCGCCCCAGGAATACCCTACTCCAGGGACAAAGGGCCTGCGCTTCCACTATGTGTTGGGCCGCCTGCCTAAATCCTTTTCATATTCCATCCCAGTGATATATCTTTTGTGTAGATACCAGAAGGCGTAAGTCTAGGATACTGTCCATGACCATGGCCTTGTGTCTATCAGGATCTAAGTAAATCCTTGGTCATCTATGTAGTTAAATATATTCTATTAAAATGCAACAGTAATTTATATAGACATTGAGTGTTAGTTGTGTGCGTGGCTTAGTTTGTAGTATCAATGAAAGATGAAGAATACTTGAAAATAAAGACAGAGATAGATTTCAGAGAGAAGGTTTTATTCTTACCAAGTTTTTTCAAAGTACAGACATCAAACAGATTCTGGGTTCAACAGCACAGGGCCCTGCCGTCTGAGCAAGCGTTGGGGAGAACTCCAATTCTCTATCAAAATCTTATCCCTTTTATAGCCACAAATCCCAATAGAAGTCTATTGTGAGGTACATTTTTTTCTAATATTTCTCAATTTCTGAGATCATACTTTCGTATCCGGCCAGATGCGCATCTGTACCATCTGTCTTTCCGTTCTAGCTATTTCAAGAGATTGCCCCATATCCGTTAAAGTCAACATGTTTTTGAAACATTTTGTTTTTTTGTCGTTTACCAAAATATCTTTCTGTTAAGATACCAGTTTCACATCTTTCTTTTGTAATACAGTTCATAACATCTTATGATCTCTGTGCCATCTGATGGAAAATAAGTCCCACTTTAAAAACCTCATTTTATTCCTTTTGCCCATTTTTATTTCATTATAGGTGCTATATTCAATTAGAAAGTTGTACCTGGTTGTGTTAAGACCCATTGTCCAAACCTGCTTTTTGCAGATTCTCAAATATGACATCATTAGCTTGTTATTTGGCCTAGTCAGTACTTTTCAGTTGCTTTTGCCTGTGTAGCTTAGCCCACCACTATTCCAGTGGTAAGTCTGAAGCCAGGCCGCATATTAACATTCCCCTCTTCACCCTATCCCATAGGGTGACACCAGGGCAAATACACCATGGTACCATCCATTCCAGAAGGTATCCTATCAGGCCATCAAATTTTCTGAGTCTTACGGTTAACTGGTACAGTCAAATTTGTTTTTGGTTTGAAATTACCATCTTGGCACCACTTCAATTATTTCAATACTTCTTATCTATACCTGTGGTTATACAAAAACTTATAATTACTATAATAATATTTTTAATTCAACCCATTAATATGCAGGTTCTAACTTATTCTTACCTATGTGAGTATATATTGTTATCAATCATAAATTCTTTGGTTATATGCAGATTATTTCTTGAGTATACATTTGCATAGATGTGCATTGCTTATGTAGACATTTTGCTCATGTATCACATCATCTTATAAAGCTTTATATGGTTATATTGTATCCCTGTGTGCTATTACCTGATTATACAGTTGCAGACATCTCTCTAGTGTCTCTAGCATTTGCATAGCGATTGGTCCTTCTCAGAGGGAGATAGTCCAATGTGTTATCTCCTGTGGTGTTGGGAAGGAGATTTTCGTACAGGGCATATTGTCCTGCTGTTGTCTTTTTCATTATTGCAGTTTCAATTAAGCGTTCTACTAAGCCTCTAGCACAAGGGATTATGCAACATCCTACTAATACAAAAATTGCTACTACTATAATTATAGTAGTGGCTGCTGAAATGATAAATGTCTTCCATTTACCAAAAGCTCTATCCATCCAACCAGTCCAGGATGTGTCAACGCCAGAGTTCTCTGCCAATTCTTGTGACAGTGAGGTTAAGCCTTCCAAAGCTCTGGTGATTGATCCATCTGGAGCAGTATTGTTGGGGATAAAGGTGCAACACTGTGTACCTATTTTCCGGCACACTCCGCCCTCTGCTGCCAGAAGTTGGTCAAGCACTAATCTGTTTTCCAACGTGATCCGGCTAGTGGCGTCTAATTGTGTTGCAATTCCTTGAACTGCATCTCTAGTGTAGTTCACAAATCTCTGCTGGTTGTAATATATGTAGTTAATCCAGTCTAAATTTTTATTTATAGTAGCCCACCAAAAGAAAGCTGATTCGAATCCTGCAGCTATTTGGTTTCTGGCTTTGAACTCATCAGGAACCCCTCTTGGAACTCCAATTGCATCTATATAGACCCGATCATCAAAAGATCCAGGCATTGCATTTCTCTTCACTCGTGAGGAAGAGCTGCTATGAGGAGGGAGCAAAGATGCTATTACAATTGGAATTACCAATTTGACTAAGGCACATCTGCCTGTCCAACTTCTGTGAAGTGTATGGTGGATAGTGTGGGTTCCACAGTACCACCATATGTCTGCTCTAGCTTGTGAAAAGTCTGTGAGATTTAGATTTCGTAGAGTCGCTTTTTCTAGGGTTGTATTACAATTGGTCAAATTTCCTAGAAACCGTGTATTCTTCACCCCATATCGTTCCAGACATGTATGATATCTGGTAGCAGGATGTGGAATCCTGAATGCGGGTGGAACCCTCAGCCGAGGGGGTAAGTAGGGGTGGTGTTCGTTAAGATGTTGACAAGTCTGGTTGATATCATTTGTGCTCAAATACTGTTAGGTTTTACTTTCATGATGGCAGCGCCGGTTCGCTGCTCACCTATAATCTTCACATTTTCATAACACGAATATACAACTCGTTTCACTTTAATAAAATCAGTTTATATACTTATCTTTAATTTTCTTCCCGATACAAAGGATGTCAGCCGTACGAGAAAATATTATGCTGCTTGCTTAATGATCTACAATGCCTGTCCATCAATCTCTAAGCCCCGCTTCTGTGGATGTCATGTATCTTTCAGACCTCTTCTGCTTTGCTCGTTTTGCATGATTGGTTTCGTACTGCTTGGCTAAACTCCCTTACTGTCAGCCGTTTCGCTCTACTGCTCTCCAGTCTCCCTTTCATTGTTTGTTGTGTGGCAAGTGTATTGACTACTGTATAGTGCAGGTACCTTACCCGAAGAGCGTACATGTTTTTTTTTATATATATATATTTTTTTTGCTTGCTACCTCTGGAATAGGTTTCAGGGGTTCTTTCTAAGAACATGCTATATTTTATTTTTACTTTTATTTTTATTTTTATTTCTTTCTTTTTCCTTTTCTGTTTTTTTAATTATTTTTTCTTTTTCAGTGTCACACTATAACCATTAACTATACTGATGCCTGGGGCTTACACCCATTGGAGGGTCACAAATCCTTCAATGGATGACAGTATCTTAATTATTAGATTTTGAGCAGACTTCCATTCCATTTTCGGAGTGGCCTGCGGATTCGGCCTTATTGCCCACATATGAGTTACCTAGTACAGATGAGCGTGGGAGCAATATAGAGACGTCTGACGCTTTTCATTGCGAGTTTGGTCTAGTTGACTAGGGCCTTCAAATATTTTTGAATGGTTAGTGGTAACAGAGAAAATTCCTAGTCTTTCAATGTTTTAGTTGGGTTTGTGGTAACAGAGAAAATTCCTCACCATAAATTTGACAGTGTTTTGTTGTAAACGAGAAACATTCCAAACCACTGTAGGTCCATTGGAGGGGTTAGTTGTAAAAGAGAAGATTCCTAATCTGCGGAGATCCAGTGGACCGCTGCTCTTCGACTCATAAGACCTTATTCGCGGGTTTTTTGGGTCCTTTTCGGGAGTGGTTGCAATGTCCCTTCTTAGGGACTCTATCATGGGATATAGCCCGTGGCCGATAGTAACCGAGAATATTCTTGGCAGGCAGTAGCAACCGGGATTTATTCCTGTCTCTAGAAGCACACTCTGGAGAGTAGTTTTCATTAATTAGGAGTAGAGTAGTATAAATATATAATAGCTGACACTAGGTATTTATCCACTTATTCACACACTCTTTGGGTACCTCCCTGTTTGCTGTTTTTATTTCTCTGTTAATGTCACCTGCGGTAAAAGCATTGAGCTTTCCGCCAATTGGTAATTTTTATTTTTGGGTCTCTATGTTGGAGTACATTAGCAGATGCGTGAGTATGATTCTGTTATGTCTCTGCATGTTTTACTATCAGGATAATCATTGCATGTTTTTGTAAACTGTTAGCACATTATCATTTCTAGGTCTCCCTGCAATCTGTGAAGCTGCCTTTTCAACCACTGACCTTGGACTGGTCAATATATATTATTATTAATCTAGTTCATTTTTTCTATAGCAAATTATAGGTCTGAAGCTTATTTGTAGACCACCTGCTCATTAGGTCCCGTTATTATACATATTGGGTGATGTTGTTCACTACCCATTATATCATATCTTCCTCTCCGCACCCAACACCAGATACTGGTGATCTGGCATCTATTCAGATCTCTGGTAAGGACTTTCCGTCCGAAACAAACCTTTCTATTTTGCGGTTGACCTCCCTATGCCACCGAGAGTTCGGAAGGGCATAGTGATCCTGCCAACTGTTCTCTTTCTCAATTGATTTTCTAAGCTGGAAATTACATTGCATGAATCGTGAGTATATTTTCATTTATTGTATGTGTTACTATTAAGCTTGCCTTTGTATACTTTCATGGCCTGTTGGATTGGCTCTAATTTAAATGTTTTATTTTACCAAATTTAGGATTAAGATTTTGTCCTCAATACAGAGGGACCTCTTTATGTGGGACAATAACTGTGTCTGTGTATGAGTGTGGTTTTCCTTTTCTGTCTGTGTGCTGTGACTTGTGATTGGCTACTGGAATATTTATTTTTATGTTTTTTGTTTTGAAACCCTATACAATTCCTTAACTGTGCACAATTCCAATGATTGCTTTTGAACTACATTTAAAAATATCTTGCTTCCTCTTCTGAGCTTTAAGTTTTCTACATATCAGGATTAGGTTACAGTTTTAATTTCACGTCTATATGTTCCTGTGTGTCCTGTGATAGATGGCATATATTAAACCAGTTAATTATTAAGGAATCATTTCTTTAGTTTTAAATTAGTGCTTTAAGGTTACTCTGCGAGATTACCTATCAACTGCAGTGGTAGTAAATCTCAAAGGAGTGTTTTTTTTCCAGGATAGTATATTGTTTCATTTAAACAATGTTTGTTTGATTTGTGACATGATGTTAAATACCTGATTGTTTTTGATTTCTGGTAAATTGCTTTCACTAGAAATGCAAGCACTTTTTAGTTTTGATTTTATAGGTGTGCGTCCGTGTATGTGTTATTTGAAAATTGCATAATTATTCCAGATATTTCCAATGATAGATTCTATATTATATGTCATCTAAAACACTGTTTATTTGTGACGTTGTTTAAAATAACAAGTGCTGAAGTACACTTAGAGATTAACCCTTGCATAACATAGCTGACTGGTAAATCAGAACTAAAGAAATTCAGGTTGCTATTATTTTAGAGCTATGTTCAGATAAGACTAGCTACAATTGCCAACTTCCTTTTTATTGAAAACCGTACCTCTGGTACCTCTCCTGAAGTATTAATTCTATGAAAACTAATTACACCAGCATGAAGTTTTAATACGAAAATCTTAAACTTACAGTTTTTGTTTGATGTATAGACCTATTTTCAGTCACCATTATATCCAATGCTTGCAGTGAGCAGTAAACTCAGGAAGTACCGTTATTTCGTGATTTCCTTAGGACTGAATGACAGAGATTAACCCTTGTAGTTCTTATTTTCTCTAAAGTTCATCTTTACAAATGCTTTGGACTCAGTATATGATAAAGGAATTCATTACGTGTTTCAGATTTTTAATAGCTAGATGGGTTTTTCTGTGATTCTGTGTTATCCTACAATGTAGGCTTACAAGCTGTTCCATTTATTATACTGGTCTATATGAACATATCCTACTGATCAATTTGTGCATTTATTGCATTAATAAAAATTGTTATTATATCCTTGAATTTTTGAATTTCACTAAAATGTTTTCAGAAATGCTCCAACTTGTCTGCTGCTTATAAAGGTGCTTATCCTCTGTATTTAAAATATACTCCAAATTGTAAATTGATTCCTGAGAATATATAAGCTTGTTTTTAGCTATCCCTCTGAATGTGAATCTTGATATGCTGTCATAATTTAGGGCCCAAATTGTGGAAGCATAGAAATGATCAAATTACAATTAAATATAATTTTTATTTTCCAAATTGGCTGTGAACTATTACAGAGGACTATAGGTTATTGTCCTTCTCATTTGACCTATTTAAACCTTGTAAAGGTCACGTGAGGAGGCCTCATAGAAATATATAGTTTTTACATTTCTGATATTGGCTTTTCTCTATCTCTCTACATATCATATTAAAGGCTGCTGTATTTTCCTGGAGCAGACTCTGGCCACAATGTTTCCTCAGACTCTGCTGACTTCCTGTGCCAGCAACATCTAATCGACAGAGAAAAATTGTTTTCTACTTTTAACTTATGATTTTATATATTGAAACTATGCTCCACATACTGGTGCACCAAGGAACTAACAATGCATTCTTTGATTTTTCTTTCTAATGATCCTGTGCTAAGATTTAAATACTAGGCATTACTTGTATGTCATCTCTATTTAATCAGTACTGTAGGTTGACTAAAGACTGCAAATCCAATTCCTGATCTACCGCCTCTATTCCAGTTTAGTACTTCTGCTGCAACTGACCTCTGACAAGAAGAAGGAGCACCAACTTCTCCAATGAGAATTTTCTTTTGTCCAAATGATGTCCTTAATTTAGACCTTCTCGGTTATGCTCTTAAATATTCTGCTATATTAAATATTTTTGCAGGCTGCTCATCTTTTCCAGAACATACATGGCACTTTACGTATGAGCTCTCTATTACAACAGACAGCGACCGTGATTCCAGAAGATACTTCCATCACCTGGACTAGTTATGAGTTTTAAATTCCTACACATTAGCCTTCTGCTCTGATTATGACTATTTCCTAAGCCACCCTTCTTTCTGAATTATCTAACTCGTAAGTCCTGCTGGCCTCCTGCAGCTGAGGGCTCAACCCTTGGTGAATGTTAGTCATCGCAGGTGAAGATTCCATACCTATTGGCGATAGATTTCAATGCATTGCCTGTGCCTTTTGACTATTTTTGTGCACCACGTTCCTGACCCTCCATACACCTATAACCTGAATTTTAATTGTTTTTTTGTACTCTTTACTTTTGTTCCATAAACTTTACCATTGTTATTTGATCATCTCTTCCTAATTATTACTAATCTGTCTTGCACATTATGCAAGCCAGAAGTGGGGATATATTATGCAAATCCCAATTCCTAGTATTAAGAGGGTTGAAGTTGAAGCTCTGACCCCTACCAATCAGGAGATATAATTTTATATATACTATTGCTATTTATGTAAATTGGCTTTTCATTATTGAACCCTTATGGTTTCGCTTTTGCTTTAGCACTGTTTTCTCCATGTTTACAGTCTTTCATTTCTCTTGACATTTATTCAATTCACACTGATTATGCCCACCAAGATATAGCAATGTAACATTCAGGCATACAGTCATCTTGATGGACAGATTATGATGGTGCCTGCCTAGAATAAAGACATGGAAAGATCCAAGTTTGTACACCACAAGTACGTCTTCAAGATCTATCCAGGCCCAAATGATGTTAGATCCCCCAAGGTTGTGGCAATAATCTTTACACCTTGCAAACTACTGGACCACAAGTCCTGGGTCCATGTGAAAGATATACAGGTTTACTCAGCCGCAGAACCAGATGTTACCAGCTTAACCATCTCAAGACCGGCCACTTCCTTCAGCAGGCCAGCCTGAAAACCCAGATCTCCGTCCAGATTCTTCAACGCTTCCACCGCCTTAACCATGATCGATGAAAGAGAATTCAGAACTGATACTTAATTTGAGAATTACTGTTGCTGTTTATGGACATTATACATTCATATTTTGTTTTATTTTCAGTTTAGCAGTAATCCTGTCTATATATGGAAAAGGTTTTATTTTTATTTTCCTATTATTTCCTTTATTGTTCTAAATGTTTTTCTAAGAGTTTCCCCGTTATTTCTGTTTATGTAATTGAAATTGAAGTTGATATTGCTCAGATACATGGGTAACATCAAACCCTAATACTGGCTAAGATATCATAATGTAGGTGTAAACTCTGTTAGTATCAACCAGTTATGCAATTGTTTAACTTTGGTGTAGGCTTACTTAAGCTGCATGTCTTTCTGTAGGTTTGACTAAGCTGCAAGTGGGGTAACGGATATATAAAATGCTTCCCATACTTCCAGGTCATTATGCATATGTCAAGATCCATGCATGACCTTTGTTAATATAAATTTTCTTAGGATTGACCCTTTTTGCTGTATGAGGCAACCTCATACTTGCTATCCACTTTTTAGTGCTCATGATTGGATGCTAATGATGAGTAATAGTAAGGTCCAGGCATTCCGACCTGTTTAAGGATTCTGAATACCTACAACCTTAAACAGCCTGCAATCTGAATACTAACCATATATTTGTTGAGCCCATAACAATGCTTAATCAAAACCACTATTCCTTCCCAAGACCACTGAGATAGATACATTAGATTATCTCCCCATGCACTATGCAACAGATACAATGGAAGCCATAGAAAGACCTGAAAGTGTTTATTAGTACGATCCACCTTAAATTGCTATTACCCACATACCTATACTTCATGAGATTTTGAGATGAACTCATGGATTTGTCCCATTCATAAAACCTCTCTCACTACAGGTTTGAGTAAGCCTCAAGAGGGGTAACATCAGGATTAAGGCCCAAGGGGTTGGGTAATATAAAGGGAATTCCATATGCCCAAATAATATATCACCTGTGAATGAACTTTCCTATCTTGCACCATACCTCCTAGCAATTTGTAAGACCAAAACTCCCCCTCTCGTTTGATAGCTTGCCACCTTCTGGAATAGATTGTGGCAAACTAGCTTTGTGTCACCCCTCTCCAGAGGGGGTGACAAGTGGGGAATGTATAATTATACTACAGCAAGAGGCCCTCACTGGATGCCCACCGGAAGGGTGGAAGGCCAGATTTTAGGACTCAGGCTGTAAAAATACCAGCTTGGTTTAAAAATCTATGACTGGCTGAGCAAGGACTTGCTTTTCCTGTAAGTTAATATGTGTCCCCGCTTGGGATCCATCCACTGGAATAGTGGTGGGTCAATTTACATACCTTAAACAGCCTAAACTGCTAAAAGGCACTGACTAGGCCTCATTAGAATTTGGTGTGACATTCAAAAGCAGTGCAAAAGCCAAGATCAAGGAATTGATGGCTAAAATGCTAAGCCAGATCACAAGATGATATAAGACAGAGATGTCCATGTTTTGATGTTTGGATGTCCGTATCTAGGGAAATGTTGACAAAAAGGGAAGTTGCACAACAAGTTGCAATACTAAAACGGAAGAGCACCTGGCCGGAGGGCATGACTCATAGATTAAGCAATATTAGAGAAAAAAATCCCTCTCCATAGACTTGTATAGTGACCAAATTGTATAAAAGCAGGGTGCATGCAAGCCCTCGGGAGAACTTTTCTCCAACGCCTCGGAAGCAGCAGAGCTCCAGTCAGCTGAATCCAGAATTTGTCTGATGAATGTATCTGATTAAAGTCTGATATGCAAATAAACTCTTCATTCTAAATGATGGTTTGTGGGCTTCACTTAATGATGAAAGGCTGTAAGTATAAATGCTTTTGCTACATCAGGCTATCACTCGCTGCATTATATAACCTGTAGCCTAAATCCAGTTTGTCATAAGGCTGGTATCTATTCCTTGCCAGTGCTGAGAGGCGGACTAATGCGGGTATTTGAGACCTAACGTCTCTCTCAGTGGCAATTCCTTTTAAAACCTCATAACTCCTGGATTACCCCAGTACTAGTGTTATTTAGAGATGGAGTCAGATTGAGGTCACTCTAGCCTTCTTGGGGGGCTCGGGACCCCCCCAATTCTCAACACCCTCGAGTACTCCGTTCTGTAGATAAATCTCTCTTATCTGTCCCTTTCTCCTCTACTGCTAATTCAAGACTCCATTCTTTTTATCTCGCTGCACCTCATGCCTGGAATAGTCTTTCTGAGCCTATACGTCTAGCCCCGTCTTTAGCTGTTTTCAAGTCCAAACTCAAAACCTACCTCTTTACCACTGCTTTTGACTCCTAACTCACTTACCCTGTCCTTTATCCTCACCTCTTTATTCCCTCACCCTTAATTGTTCTGTCTGTTTACCCGTCTTATCTAGACTGTAAGCTGTTTGAGCAGGACTGTCTTCTGTGTATGGTGTACAGCACTGCGTATGCCTTGTGGCGCTATAGAAATGTTAAGTAGATAGATTCTGGGTTGTTTTTTTTCTTATTTGTAATTTTACCATACAAAGTAGAGAAACATCCAAGAATAATTCAAAAATTAGAAAAATAATAATAAAGAAAAAGATGCATAGGCTTAGTCCACATCTAGGAAAGTGCAGTAGGCTAACGAGGAAGCTGGAAACTCAAGAGGAAAATAGAAACACTGTAAAGCAGAGCAGGTGATGCAAATGTATTCATCTATCACTCTAAAACCACTTACATTTCAGGAAACCTGATTAGCAAATACCGGTTTATCAGAAAGAAACAATTCCCCAAAATATAACTATTGCTTCCCTCTTGAAGGCATTTAGGGGGAAATTTAAGGAAAAAAGTTGCTCCCACAGCCAAAACTTTACTTTTAACTGTGGGAACTGCTTTCTACATAATTGCTTCTGCCTGGAGACATCAGGAAACAAATAAATTTGGTGACCACAGAAAGGTACATATTTTTTTGAGAAATATAATTTAAGAATATTGGGGGGGGGGGGGGGGGGGTTCAATTTTAGAGGAAAATTTAACCAGAAGAGTAGCTCTTTTTTGCTTTCAAATCCTGTGACGACTCCAAAAATTGAGATAAATCTAAACTTTCTACAGGACTAGACAGTACTTGGTCCATTTTACCCTCTCCTCTTATCTGGATTCAGCTTCTTTGAACATAAAATATACCCTCGACAGTTAGAAAAGCTGCACGAGGACACCCAACAATATTCTTTAGATACAGTTTCAGAAGCTGTAAAGGAGCCAGATAATGAGTCGCTAGGAAATTTAAGGGTCCTAAGGGGCCCTTTTACTAAGCTGCAGTAAAAGGGGTCCTGCACTAGCGTCAGCGCGTATTTTTGATGCTTGCAGAGTCCCCCATTTTACCGTAGCCCCAAAACAAAATGGCCGTGCAATAAGAATTTAGGTGGGAGTAAGGGTTCCCGTCACTAACTCAGCGGTAACCCCCTGCGGAAATATTTTTCCAATATTTCCTCTAGCGCTGGAAATGCATGTTCGCGTTGGAACTGCCACCGGCGGTAAATCCAGATTGCTGCACGGCAACCCTTTAGTTAAAAGGCCCCCTGAGTTTTTATTTTCCAGAGCTTCCAGATGTGAATGAATTGGCCAACTGTCCTTAACAGCAGAAGCTGCAGTGGATTGCAAGGTAACAACAGTTTGTTCAGTCTTTCGAAATGCTGTTTCAACTTTTATAAGTCTCTGATCCATCTCTTTCGTTTTAACCAAACGTTCTTGAGAGAATTTACACAATGAAGGAGTAGTTCCTTGTATCAATTGTTCAATCCTCTTTACAGCTTGCCAACTATCTTGAAGCTAAACCACTCCTTTCTTAGTAGAGAATGACATGGAGACAAAGTTTGTCCCCGTCCCCGCAGGTTCTGTCTCTGTCCCCGTCCCGTCCCCGTGGGCTCTCATCTGTAGAAGCTCGAACACTTATGATTTTATATTTAAATCTTTTTATTAAAGTATAAAAAGAACAAGATGCTGTGCAACTGTTGTTTATAAATCACCAATAGAAAACAATAAGAAAAACAAGCAACTTGTCTTCTCAGAAGATGTGCTGGTAACAGGATGTACAGGATCCCCCATGCAAATTTTGCTAGTTGTGGCCAGCATGTTTGCTTGTTTTTCCAAAAAATCAAAATATCATCGTCTGCATCACTCAAATATGAATAACATTCCATGTCATTAAGAGGCTTCAAAGTAGAAAATGACACAGGGGCAAAGTTTGTCCCTGACCCCAGGGGCTCTGTCCCCATCCTTGCCCTTTCCCCATGAGGCTTACTGGCCTGCAGTTTCCAGCATCTTCTCTGTCACCACTTTTGTGAAGAGGGATCACAGCCATTCTTCTCCAATCCCACAGAACCTCCCCCGTCTCCAAGGATTTATTAAACAAATCTTTAAAAGGACCCACCAGAACCTCTCTGAGCTCCCTCAATAACCTGGGATGGATCCCGTCCAGACCCATGGCTTTATCCACCTTTAGATTTTCAAGTTCATAAACACTCTCTTCCAAGAAAAGCAATGAATTTTCCCAAGTCCATCTTAATAATGGCTTATGGACATTTATTTTAGGAAGATACCCAAACCTTTTTTAAACCCTGCTAACTGCTTTTACCACATTCTCTGGCAACAAATTCCAGAGTTTAATTACACGCTGAGTGAAGGTAATCATCGATAGAAATAAAATAAAATGTAGAAAAGAAAATAAGATGATACCTTTTTTTTTTTGGACTAAAGGTATCATCTTATTTTCTATGTTTTATTTCTATTCACTGGTAAACGGCATTTTTGTTACAAAGAATGTGAATGGTGTTCTTAGCTAAGTCATGGGTGCTGAATTCGAAAATTAAATCAGTTTTTGCCTAACGGGCTCAGTTTTCTTGTGACACACTACCCTTTTTATAAAAATCCTTGAAAACGCTGCATTTTGGTACCCTGCTGTGCAGGGCCGCCGAGAGGGGGGGGCAGGGGGGGGACAAAATCCCCAGGGCCCGGGCCTTCAAGGGGGGCCCGGTGCCAGTCCCACCTGCCCTCTGACCATCTGCCACCAGGCTGGCCCCCTGTATTTAAATCACCGCGCATGCGACTTTCCCTCTCACCTCCCTGTGAGGCGGAACTCCTCCCTTCGGGTCTCCTTCCCTCCCTGTATCCCGCCCTCGGGGGAGCAGCAGCAGCAGCAGCAGCGACGACCTCGGAGGGGGGAGGGGAGCAGCGACCTCGGGGCGGGGCTGCAGCAGGGGCAAGGCAGCCTTGTCCCGGGCCCGGCCAAGATTCTCGGCAGCCCTGCTGCTGTGGATTAATTTAATTCACCAGTTGTAATTGTTGGAAAAACAATTGAAATATACTAGGACTTACAATACAAAACCCTTAGTTTAGAAAGCCACCACCAGGAAATAAGGGAGGTTTGGCAACATTGCCCATGAGTCATGCTCGAACATGTTCAAACACGTTCTGTTGCGTCAGTTGCCACCTGTATCTCAGCATTGAGAGTTCAGTTAACAATTGCTGTTGGAAGTGACTACTTGTAGTTCTACGTTTGTGAAGGTTTGTGTTTTGTGTCATCTCAGAAGAAATGCCTCATACCTGTGCAAATAGCCCAAATTCTTTTTGTTATATCTGTGGAGAGTTTACTCTGAAATCGCAAAAACGAAAACTTAATCTTCTTGTAAAAAAGTGCTACGAACTATATTTCGGGTGTAAGGTTGGTGAACAGGACCGAAAATGGGCTCCCCACATTTGCTGTTTGATGTGTGTTACACTCCTGACAGGCTGGTTAAAAGGAAGATGTCGCATTCCCTTTGCTGTTCCCATGATTTGGAGGGAACCAACGGATCACACAACAGACTGTTATTTCTGTCTGAGAAAAATAGCAGGAATCACCTCGAAAACAAGGAAAACTTGGTCTTTTCCCAGTATGGCATTACTTATGTACTTATGCAGAAGACAGAGAAGGGGATATGCATACCGACCCATCATTTCAGGACCTCTGTGAATCAAATGTGCCCCACTTTTTGACACAAGGTGATCTCAACGATCTTGTTCGTGATTTAAATTTGTCTAAGCAACAGGCTGAGCTTTTAGGTTTGAGATTAAAAGGATGGAATCTTCTTTCTTGCGATACGAAAGTGAGTGTTTTTCGTGACCGACATGCTATTTTTTCTGAATATTTCTCCAAGGAAGGTGACATGGTCTTTTGTAATGATATCGAATCCGTTAGAACAGTTCCACCAGGACATTTCTCAAATGGAAAAGCATTATCAAGGCAAATGGAATGCCGCAATGTTGTCTGACTACTGCTGGACCTTAAGGAGAGACTTTCCCGAGGCAAAGTACCACAGGAAATCAGGAAGGAAATCTTTTTAGGTATGTTTTCTTCACTTCTCTTTACTCTTATGTTGCTTATATCTTTGATTTCTTTGTGAACTGACACAGTTTTTTTGGAACTTTTGTAGCAGAAGCGTGTCATTTTGCCAGATACATATAATAGCTACATACGCCGACACAAGCATTTACAAAAACCATTATCACATGAAAACTGAGGCTGATACAGAAATTCTGAAATGAGATCTGGATTCAGGGAAGAATTATCTTCCAGGAAATGTATGTTTTGTTCTTGTTACAGAAAAAAAGTTTTTTTTTTTGTAGACCAGTAAAGTGGACTACAACGGCTACTACATCACTCTACGTTGAGTGAAAAAATATTTTCTCTGATTTGTTTTAAATTTACTACTTTGTAGCTTCATCGCATGCCCCCTAGTCCTAGTATTTTTGGAAACAGTAAGCAAGCGATTCACATCTACCCATTCCACTCCACTCCACTCATTATTTTATAGACCTCTATCATATCTCCCCTTAGCCGTCTTTTCTCCAAGCTGAAGAGTCCTAGCTGCTTTAGCTTTTTTTCATAGGGAAGTCGTCCCATCCCCTTTATCATTTTTGTCGTCCTTCTCTGTACCTTTTCTAAATCCGCCTTATCTTTTTTTTTAATAGCAATTTAAATTTACAAGTGATAAAATAACTTGCCAGAAATACAGAGAAAGTAAAAGAATTGTTTCAATCAGGTAATTCTATATTCTTCCTTAGACCACTAAATAGGGAGAGTGAAACACGACAAGGAGATCAATTAAACAACACTAAAGAAAGAAAAAACGTGGTATTAACATGATTATCCCCAGTTATTAGTCATCTAAATCATCATTCCACATTGATCATCTGGTTGGCTCCTTCAAAGCCAAAACGGTGTATAGTCAATTCATTTTGTTGAAAACATACTTATTGTCCAATGTTAGTAGAAATAATACATCTGATTCCATTCTTTCTCTTTTAAAACCAGAAATTGTTTATTGTTTAACAATGCAAACACTTAAGTCTCAATTCAAATCCCACTGATTAAGGCAATCCCAGTTTTCACAGGCTTCACTCCTTTTGAATTAATATTACTAAGTAATAATTTATATTACTAAGAGGAATAATTTAAAGAGGAAAAAAATACTTTACAAAATTTTTGAGGAAATCTTTAGGAGTCATTCCTGGAACTTTGGGAAAGAACAATAATCTCAATATTAATCATCTGTAATAATATAGGATTGGAAAACGGCAGAGGTGATCCCTCTTCACAAAAGTGGTGATAGGGAAGAAGCTGGAAACTACAGGCCGGTAAGCCTCACTTCGGTTATTGGAAAAGTAATGGAAGCGATGCTGAAGGAGAGGATAGTGAATTTCCTGGAAGCCAATAAGTTGCAAGATCCGAGACAACATGGTTTTATGAAAGGGAAATCGTGCCAAATGAATCTCATTGAATTCTTTGACTGGGTGACCGGAGAATTGAATCAAGGATGTGCTATAGACGTAATCTACTTAGATTTCAGCAAAGCTTTTGACACAGTTCCCCACAGGAGGCTCTTAAATAAACTGGACAGGCTGAAGTTAGGACCTGACGTGGTGAACTGGATTAGGAACTGGCTGACGGACAGATGCCAGAGGGTGGTGGTAAATGGAATTCGCTCGGATGAGGGAAAGGTGAGTAGTGGAGTGCCTCAGGAATCGGTGCTGGGGCCGATTCTGTTCAATATATTTGTGAGTGACATTGCCAAAGGGTTAGAAGGTAAAGTTTGCCTTTTTGCGGACAATACTAAAACTTGTAACAGAGTGGACACCCGGGAGGGAGTGGAAAACATGAAAAAGGATCTGCAGAAGCTAGAAGAATGGTCTAAGGTTTGGCAATTAAAATTCAATGCGAAGAAATGCAAAGTGATGTACTTAGGGAGCAGAAATCCACGGGAGACGTATGTGTTAGGCGTTGAGAGTCTGATATGTACGGACGGGGAGAGGGATCTTGGGGTGATAGTATCTGAGGATCTGAAGGCGATGAAACAGTGTGACAAGGCAGTGGCCGTAGCTAGAAGGTTGCTAGGCTGTATAGAGAGAGGTGTGACCAGCAGAAGAAAGGAAGTGTTGATGCCCCTGTATAAGTCGTTGGTGAGGCCCCACCTGGAGTACTGTGTTCAGTTTGGAGGCCGTATCTTGCTAAGGACGTAAAAAGAATTGAAGCGGTGCAAAGAAAAGCTACAAGAATGGTACGGGATTTGCGTTACAAAACGTATGAGGAAAGACTTGCTGACCTCAACATGTATACCCTGGAGGAAAGGAGAAACAGGGGTGATATGATACCAGTGGCGTACCAAGGGGGGAGGGCGGTGGGGGCGGTCTGCCACGGGTGCACGCCGCTGGGGGGTGCCGCGGCACGCACCTGTGGGCTCCGACTTCGCGAACTTCGCTCGTTCGCTGCAGCTCCCTCTGCCCACAGGTTACTTCTTGTTCCGGGGCAGAGGGAGCTGCAGCGAACGAGCGAAGTTCGCGAAGTCGGAGCCCACAGGCGCGCGCCGCGGCACCCCCCCATGCGGCGTGCACCCGGGGGGGGGGGTGTCATTTCACTAGGGAAGGGGGGAAGGTGTCATTTCAAAGGCAGGGAGGGCGCTGCACCCAGGGGGGGGCGCATCGGCAATCCGCCCCAGGTGCCACCCACGCTAGGAATGCCACTGTACGATACAGACGTTCAAATATTTGAAAGGTGTTGATCCGCAAATGAACCTTTTCTGGAGATGGGAAGGTGGTAGAACTAGAGGACATGAAATGAGACTGAAGGCTCAAGAAAAATGTCAGGAAGTATTTTTTCATGAAAAGAGTGGTGGATACATGGAATACCCTCCCGCGAGAGATGGTGGAGATGAAAACGGTAACGGAATTCAAAAATGCGTGGGATAAGCATAAAGGAATCAAGTTCAGAAGGATAGGATCCTCAGAAGCTTAGCAGTGATTGGGTGGCAGAGCCGGTGGGGGGCGGGCCTGGTGGTTGGGAGGCGGGGCTGGTGCTGGGCAGACTTCTACGGTCTGTGCCCTGAAAATGGCAGATACAAATCAAGGTCAGGTAAACACAATAAGTAGCACATTTGAGTTATCTTGTTGGGCAGACTGGATGGACCGTGCAAGTCTTTCTCTGCCATCATCTACTATGTTACTATATAATATTCATTTTATTCTAAATTTCTGGTCTATTATCATTTATATATATATATATATATATATATATATATATATATATACATATACCATGATCTGTTCATGTATGTTATGTTACATGTATGTTACAATGTATGTATGCAACTTAAACACATTACCATTTGTAATTTTGTTACCCGGAAATGGCAACTGCCATTAAGGCAAATGTAAGCCACATTGAGCCTGCAAATTGTTGTGAAAATGTGGGATACAAATGCTACAAATAAATAAATTTTCAAAATCTTAACCGCTTCCTACTCCTGTAAAGTTTCATTTGTTATATCATAAGTACATAAGTAATGCCACACTGGGAAAAGACCAAGGGTCCATCGAGCCCAGCATCCTGTCCATGACAGCGGCCAATCCAGGCCAAGGGCACCTGGCGAGCTTCCCAAACGTACAAACATTCTATGCATGTTATTCCTGGAATTGTGGATTTTTCCCAAGTCCATTTAGTAGTGGTTTATGAACTTGTTCTTTAGGAAACCGTCTAACCCCTTTTTAAACTCTGCTAAGCTAACTGCCTTCACCACGTTCTCCGGCATCGAATTCCAGAGTTTAATTATGCGTTGGGTGAAGAAACATTTTCTCGGATTTGTTTTAAATTTACTGAACTGTAGTTTCATCGAATGCCCCCTAGTCCTAGTGTTTTTGGACAGCGTGAGCAGACGCTTCACATCCACCTGTTCCACTCCACTCATTATTTTATATACCTATATCATGTCTCCACTCAGCCGTCTCTTCTCCAAGCTGAAAAGCCCTAGCCTCCTTAGTCTTTCTTCATAGGGAAGTCGTCCCATCCCCGCTATCATTTTAGTCGCCCTTCGCTGCACCTTTTCCAATTCTACTGTATCTTTCTTGAGATGCAGCGACCAGAATTGAACACGATACTCAAGGTGCGGTCGCACCATGGAGCAATACAACGGCATTATAACATCTTCACACCTGTTTTCCATACCTTTCCTAATAATACCCAACATTATATTCGCTTTCCTAGCCACAGCAGCACACTGAGCAGAAGGTTTAAGTGTATTATCGACGACGACACCCAGATCCCTTTCTTGGTCCGTAACTCCTAACGTGGAACCTTGCATGACTTAGATATAATTTGGGTTCTTTTTTCCCACATGCATCACCTTGCACTTGCTCACATTAAACGTCATCTGCCATTTAGCCGCCCAGTCTCATAAGGTCCTTCTGTAATTTTTCACAATCCTGTCGCCAGTTAACGACTTTGAATAGCTTTGTGTCATCAGCAAATTTAATTACCTCGCTAGTTACTCCCATCTCTAAATCATTTATAAATATATTAAAAAGCAGCGGTCCCAGCACAGACCCCTGAGGAACCCCACTAACTACCCTTCTCCATTGTGAATACTGCCCATTTAACCCCACTCTCTGTTTCCTATCCTTCAACCAGTTTTTAATCCACAAGAGGACATTTCCTCATATCTCATGACCCTCCAATTTCCTCTGTAGCCTTTCATGAGGTTCCTTGTCAAATGCCTTTTGAAAATCCAGATACACGATATCAACCGGCTCCCCTTTGTCCACATGTTTGTTTACTCCTTCAAAGAATTGAAGTAAATTGGTCAGGCAAGATTTCCCCACATAATAGCTGTGCTGACTTGGTCTCAGTAATCCGTGTCCTCGGATATGCTCTGTAATTTTGTTTTTGATAATAGCCTCTACCATTTTCCCCGGCACCGACGTCAGACTCACCGGTCTATAATTTCCCGGATCTCCCCTGGAACCTTTTTTAAAAATGGGCGTTACATTGGCCACCCTCCAATCTTCTGGTACCACGCTCGATTTTAAGGATAAATTGCATATCACTAACAGTAGCTCCACAAGCACATTTTTCAGTTCTATCAGTATTCTAGGATGAATACCATCCGGTCCAGGAGATTTGTTACTCTTCAGTTTGCTGAACTGCCCCAAAGGATTCGGTTAAGTTATCCATGTAGCTCACTAGTAAGATTATATCTGGAACAAAGTTATTTACTACCACCGTTAAGTCCCGAAGCGCCTTCCAGATGATATTCAATGTAACTTCCACTGGAGCCAAAAACTCCAAGACGATTCCTCTTACAGGTTTAGGAGCGGTACCTCCGACTCGGGTTCTGCTGTAAACGTCTTCCATCTCAGCAAACACTCCTAACTCACTCCTCCACTCCTTTGGACATGGTGGTTAAATGATTTGGGAGCTATAAAGTTGTTTCCAGGTCCAAGAGTGTTGACGCTCCTTCGCCGGCGCTAATCAAATGACTCGCCAACCCAATTATCTGTGGACTGCTCATCGTGCAGCGGTCCCACACTTGCTGCACAGGGGACAAAACGCTGGGCATCGGCGGCTGATCCCCAATTGTCCCCTTCCTCTCATTTTAGGTAACTGCAATTGCAAAGAGGAAATTCAGGTAAACAAAGCAGAACTTCAGGGGACAGCTGGGCCGTTGAGCGTACGAGCTTCAGGGCACCATCTCTTCACTCTCCCCAGTTTGGGACACTCTTTGTCTGGTTTCTCCTCAGAGGCCCGTCTGATATGGGTAACCCTTCAACATAGCCCTCTGAGTCATTGAAACACAGAAGCCCCTCCACCACTACAAGATGGTGTCCCTTCGGAGGGGCCGCCATATCTTTTAATTTAAATTTTTTATTTTACACCGCCATATCTTTTTTTTAGATGCAATTCGAGGTGCAGTCGCACAATGGGGTGATACAAAGGCACTCTAACATCCTCATTTTTGTTTTACATTCCTTTCCTAATAATACCTAACATTCTATTTGCTTTCTTAGCCACCGCAGCACACTGAGCAGAAGGTTGCAACGTATCATCAACGACAACACCTAGATCCCGTTCTTGGTCAGTGACTCCTAATATGGAACCTTGCATGACGTAGCTCAAATTCAGGTTCCTCTTTCCCACATGCATCACTTTGCACTTGCTCACATTAAACGTCAACTGCCATTTAGACACTCAGTCTCCCAGTCTCGTAAGGTCCTCTTGGAATTTTTCACAATCCTCTTGTGATTTAACAACTTTGAATAACTTTGTGTTATTAGCAAATTTAATTACCTCACTAGTTATTCCCATATCTAGATCACTTAAAATTATGTTAAAAATCAGCAGTCTCAGCACAGACCCCTGTGGAACCCCACTGTCTACCCTTCTCCATTGAGAATACTGACTATATAAGCCTACTCTCTGCTTTTTACATTTTAACCAGTTTTTTTAACATCATTTTTATTAAAGTTTCATAAACAGCCACACAGGATGAAAACCATATGACTGTCAAGCACAAAGTCAGCATCTCTATAGTACAAATCCAAATGAACCCCCTGAATTCCCCCCATCACCCCTCTCCTCCTATCCCTTAGTCCAGACTACTACTTAACTATTGTTCAGCACTCCCTTAAGCATTCGGAATACGGCTAAGGGCCACTGGGGTCAAGGACTCCCAAAACTGGGTCCAGGCACACAAAAAGCTGTCTCCTGCCAGAAAAGTAAGGTCCGAGATACCTCGTGCTCCAATGCACTGAGCTGTATCATCGATGACCACCAATGATGAATTTTGGGCATCTCCGGATGGCGCTACAAATTAAGAATAATCTTTTTGGCAATCAATACTGTGCACCTCGAGTCGTCTGAATACAGCCGAGCAGCACCGGGAAATCCAAGCATTTCCCATAGTTTTAAACTGAAACTTTCTCTAGAAGTGGACACTTTTCCCATAGTTTTAAACAGAAACTTTTTCTAGAAGTAGAAACTTAACAGCCAAAGAACTTTAAAAAGGATAGTAGGAAGGCTCAAATCTTGTTCTAAAAGACAGTTATTTTCTGTTCTTTGGTTGCTGGAGAAGTAGCACTGCTACTGACCTGAATTAGGTGTTAATTAAGGTGTGAGGAAGTAGAATATTTGCAAAGGTTACTGAGTTAGCTTGAAAGGGTATGTTTGACGCAGTCTTCTTAGATTCAAAACTATATAAAGAGGAAAAGTCCCACTTAACTTCCCTGACGCATTCCTCTCTGGATTGTAAAAGCCGTTGTGATAGTCCCATTCACAAACAATCTGGCTCAGGAGTTAAGTACGGGGCCTGGATTGGGTTTCCCAGCCACCCTCCCAATCCTACATACCAGAGCCATCAGATATGACCATTTAACTCGGTCAAATGCGTTTTCCGGATCCAAACTGACTAACAAGTGGGGGACGTTTGTGGCCATACTCTGGGCTATAGCTAATAGAGCCTTCCGGATGTTTAGTACCGCATGCTGGCCACACACAAAGCCCACCAGCTGAGCGCCTATCAAAGCCAGAATATGAGAGACCAACCTTAAGCTAATATTTGTGATAGGAACCTGGATGATCCAGGGGCTTACCTGGCTTAGGAATTAAACATATTAGGGCCTCATTGGCAAACACCAGGAACGTCCCCTGAACAACCACTGCATCGTGAAAGCAAACTTTATCAACTAATCTCCATGCTCGTTTCCCCTTTGTTTTAAAACTTGAACTTTGTACTACAGCATTAACAGATAGCCTCTAGCAGGCTCAGGAAACCTAGTTTAGTCTTGGGGGGAATAAAAGAGAGAGAGAGAGAGAGAGAGAGAGAGAGAAAAGCAAGCATTTCCAATAGTTTTAAACTGAAAATTTCTCTAGAAGTGGACACTTTTCCCACAGTTTTAAACTGAAACTTTTTCTAGAAGTAGAAACTTAAGAGACAAAGAACTTTAAAAGGATAGCAGGTGACACGATTGTGACTGTTTTCTTGGTCTGTGCTCGCCTCGCCCTTTGGTGGCCAGTACCGGTGACTGCTATAGACTATCTGTTGCTGTTTTCCAAACATGGTCCGGATTTTCCAGTCTGCCAGATTTGCTTGGCTTGTTTGTACCTAAGCAGCACCCTTACTTGCCTTGAGATTCCTGCAGCTGAGCCTCAGCTGGTGATGGTCTTTATTAAGCGCCTGTGGGCTTTGCTGCTGAGCCTTTGCAAATGCCTAAGGTCCAGGTTAGTATTTGGTACTGGTAGGAGAGCACTTCTGCCTTTACCCTTTTGGTGCTGATAGGAGCACTTCTGCCTTGCTTGTTTGAGCTTCCCTGCTTTACCCTTTTGGCTTCCCTGCTTTACCCTTTTGGCTTCCCTGCTTTACCCTTTTGGTGCTGTTAGGAGCACTTCTGCCTTGTCTTGTTTCTTGCCTGTATGCCTTGTTCTTATCTGGGGGCCTGTGGGAACTTCTGTCTTGATTCTAACCCTGTTTCAGTCAAGCTTGTTTCTGTATCCTATACCCAGTGTGAGAGTCCTGTATCCTGAATCCTGTTTTGGTCAAGCTTGTTTAGTATCCTGCTCCGTCCTGCAGGCCACCCGCACCTAGAGGCTCAACCTCTGGGGAACGGTGGTCAGCGCAGGTGAAGTCCGATTACTCCAGTCCTATTATTCCAGCCAAGTCCGGTCCAGATTCCAGCTTCATCCTTGCTTGTTTGTCCAGTCCTGGTTGGGGGATTTTGCCTACTGCTGCCGCCTGGCGGCAGTGGTCCAAGGGCTCACGTGGTTCCAGTGTCCAAGAGCCTGAGACCGTGACAGTAGGAAGGCTCAAATCTTGTTCTAAAAGACAGTTATTTTCTGTTGTTTGGTTGCTGGAGAGGTATCACTGCTACTGATCTGAATTAGGTGTTATTTAAGGTGTAAGGAAGTAGAATATTTGCAAAGGTTACTGAGTTAGCTTGAAAGGGTCTGTTTGAAGCAGTCTCCTTAGATTCAAAACTATGTAAAGAGGAAAAGTCCCACTTAACTTTCTTTCTGAGAAGTTCTGAGAGAAGAGGGCATTTCTCTGGTAAGTGGCATTATTTTGCTTTGTGCTTTGGAACTTAAAGATTGGGGTTTAAAGGAGGAATTGTAGGTTAGTGATAGGCAGAATAAAAATATAAAAAAGCAAACTTTATCAACTAATCTCCATACTCTTTTCCTCCTAGTTTTAAAACTTGAACTTTGTACCACAACATTAACAAATAGCCTCTAGCAGACTCAAGGAGGACGAGGCCATAGCGGAGAAACTGAATTAATTCTTTGCTTCTGTGTTTATGGAATAAGATGTAAGAGATCTCCCTTTAACAGAAATAGTTTTCAAGGGTGATGATGCGGAGGAACTGAAAGAAATCTCGGTGAACCTGGAAGATGTACTGAGCCAAATTGATAAATTATTATTAATATTTTGTTTATTATTTTAAGTGGTAATACAAAGAATACATCTTTGAAAAGATACACCAGATATAAATACAGATGCATTAAAGAATATACTAAACATATAAAATTCTCTTCAATCTGGTTACAACAGTCCACAAAAAGTGGGATTCAAGATTGATAAACCAAAGGAATTTTGGTACTATTGAATTAAGGTTTTAGGAAAAACAAGCAGTGGCACTCCATAATTAACAGAACCATAAACCAAAATGGAGTTAACATTGGTCTTTCTTCGTATCAAGGAATGACCTTAGTTGTTCAGGCTCAAAGAATATATATTTTTTATCCTTGAATATCAAAATACACTTGCAAGGAAATCATAATTGGAAAACTGCCCCAACATTCAAAGATTCTTGCCTCATATCCAGGAACTTTTTTCGCCTTTGCTGAGTCCAGCGAGCAATGTCTGGGAACACAGAGACCTTGCTTCCTTTAAACTCAGGGTGAATGTTTTTAAAATAAAGTCTCAATAAAGATTCCTTATCTTGCAAAAAGACAAAAGATACAATTAAGGTCGCTCTAATCTCTGTATTGTCCACAGACTGCTCCAAAAAGTTTGTCAAATCCAACATTTCAGGAGAAATGTCCTGTTTAGAAATAGCTTGAGATGGGGGAGGTTTCATTTCCAAATAGTAAATCTTTTGAAGAGGAGGGAGTGTTTGATCTGAATAATTATATATTTCTTTGAGAAAGTTTGCAAACGTATCCTTCGGAGCATCAAATTGAGATTTCGGAAAGTTTAACAGTCGTAGGTTTAGATTTCTTGATATATTTTCCATGTTCTCTATTTTCCTTTGTATAGAAGCACAATCTCCTACAATATGGGCTTGTTGTTGAGATATTTTCCCCATTTGCGTCTCTAGGTTAGTTTGCTTTGTTATTACCCCCTCCATTTGTCCTTTAAAAGAATTTATCTGAGAAGAATTATTCAAGGATAACGTTATGAAAGAGGTACAGACCTTGTGAAGAGATTGCAATGCTGCCCAAATCGACTCCAGCGACACTACTTGGGGCTTGACTAGAAGCTGTATCGCCAATACGCAAGCAGAGATTTCTTCTGGCGTAGTTGTTACAGGAAATCCCTCCGTAGTCTCCCCTGTTGGCATTTCTAGCGTTCGCTGGGCTCCCTCAGCTGGCCCCAAGATCTCTCCGGGCTTTGCTATCGCTTCCGGGGAACGCCACTCCTTCGAATCCCTGCTAGTACCGGGATTCGGTACAGCCCTTCCAGGTGCATGCGAAAGCGTCAGGGTCACAGGTCCTAATGGACTGAGTGAAAATTCGCTCTCCTGAGCGGGGCTCTTCCCTGCCCCGCTATTGGATACGTCCGGAGTCGGAGTCGATGCCAGAAATGTAGTCAAAGACTATTGCCCAGGCAAGGTAGGAATTTGCTTTGGCAGGGGTGGTCCCCTTAGCTTTCCTTTCCTTTTCGGCATGGCTAGAAGAAAAAACATCTGAGGAAGAAATTTTTTTTTTTGAGCGTCTTTGCTACATGTCCTGCTTGGACGCCATCTTGAATCCAAACCTCGTCAAATTGATAAATTAAAGAGTAGTAAATCACCTGGACCAGATGGCATACATCCTAGGGTACTCAAGGAACTCGCATGAAATTGCTAATCTGCTGTTAGTAATACGTAACCTGTCATTAAAATCCATAGTACGTGAAGTTTGAAGGAACTTGGAATGGTCAATGTGACGCAGATTTTTTAAAAAAGTTCTAGGAGTGATCCAGGAAATTATAGACCGGGAAACCTGACATTGGTGCCACTGGTAGTCAAACTGATGGAAAGCATGGTAACCAAACAACTTACTGACTACATAAACAAATTCTCAATACTTCACGAATCACAGTCAGTATTTTGCTACAACCACAGCACTGAAACAGTACTAATTACTCTCATAGCCACCTTTATATACATGTTTATTTACGCCTTCAAAGAAATGAAGCAAATTGGTGAGGCAAGATTTTCCTCGGCTGAACCCATGGCACGTCTACATATGAGATCAGCTCAAAGGACCCTAGCTTCCCAGTGATTTCAAGCTGCGGGGGATCTAGAGGATGTAATCCAACTGTCCACCGACTTTCGGAGTTCTCTTCAGTGGTGGACGATTCGATTCAATTTGACCATGGGGCGACCATTCCAAGTTCCTCAGCCACGAAAAGTGCTGATGACGGATGCATCTCTCCTGGGGCGGGGAGCTCATGTAGATGTGCTCCACATTCAGGGAACCTGGTCCTTTCAGGAAAGAGGTCTGCAGATCAACCTCCTGGAATTAAGAGCGATCTGGAACGCTCTAAAGGCTTTCAGAAATTGGCTGTCCAACCAAGTGATCTTAATTCAGATGGACAATCAGATTGCCATGTTTTACACCAACAAGCAGGGGGGCACCAGATCTCGCCCTCTGTGTCAGGAAGCCGTCCAGATGTGGCTTTGGGCTTGTCGTCATGGCAGGTTTCTCCAAGCCACTTATCTAGCAGGCCTAAAGAACAGTTTGGCCGACAGGTTGAACAGGATTATGCGACCTCACAAGGTCCCTCAGTTCTGTTCCAGGCTTCAGGCCCACGACAGACTAGCGTCAGATGCCTTTCTCCTACATTGGGGGACAGGCCTTCTGTATGCGTATCCTCCCATACCTCTAGTGGGGAAGACTTTGTTGAAACTCAAGCAAGACTGTGTAACCATGATCCTGATTGCACCTTCTGGCCGTGTCAGATTTGGTTCCCTCTTCTTCTGGAGTTGTCCTCCGAAGAACCGTGGAGATTGGAGTGTTTTCCAACCCTCATCACTCAGAACGAGGGATCGCTTCTACATCCCAACCTCCAGTCTCTGGCTCTCATGGCCTGGATGTTAAGAGCTTAGAATTTGCCTCCTTGGGTCTTTCGGAGGGTGTCTCCCGAGTCTTGCTTGCTTCCAGAAAAGATTCCACAAAGAGGTGTTACTCTTTCAAATGGAGGAGGTTTGCTGTCTGGTGTGACAGCAAGGCCCTAGATTCTCTTTCTTGTCCTACACAGACCCTGCTTGAATACGTTCTGCACTTGTCAGAGTCTGGTCTCAAGACCAACTCCGTAAGAGTTCACCTTAGTGCGATTAGTGCTTTTCATTGCCGTGTAGAGGGTAAGTCTATCTCTAGACAGCCTTTAGTTGTTCGCTTCATGAAAGGTTTGCTTTTGTCCAAGCCCCCTTTCAAACCTCCACCAGTGTCATGGGATCTCAGCGTCGTTCTCACTGAGCTGATGAAAGCTCCTTTTGAGCCACTGAATACTTGCCATCTGAAGTACTTGACATGGAAGGTCATTTTCTTGGTAGCTGTTACTTCAGCTCGTAGGGTCAGTGAGCTTCAGGCCTTGGTAGTACATGCACCTTATATCCAATTTCATCACAACAGAGTAGTCCAAAGGTGGTGTCGGAGTTCCATTTGAACTAGTCAATTGTCTTGCCAACATTCTTTTCCCTTCCTCATACCCGCCCTGGCGAAAGCAGTTTGCATACCTTGGACTGCAAGAGAGCATTGGCCTTTTACGTGGAGCGGACAAAGCCCTTCAGACAATCCGCCCAGTTGTTTGTTTCTTTCAATCCCAACAGGAGGGGAGTCGCCATCGGAAAACGCACAATCTCAAATTGGCTAGCGGATTGCATTTCCTTCACTTATGCCCAAGCTGGGCTGACTCTAGAGGGTCGTGTCACGGCTCATAATGTTAGAGCCATGGCTGCGTCAGTGGCTCACTTAAAGTCAGCCTCCATTGAAGAGATTTGCAAGGCTGAAACGTGGTCATCAGTCCACATATTCACATCTCACTACTGCCTCCAGCAGGTTACCTGACGCGACAGTCGGTTTGGGCAGCCGGTGCTGCAGAATCTGTTCGGGGTTTAGAATCCAACTCCACCCCCCTAGACCCAATTTTGTTCTGTTCCAGACTGCACTCTCAGTTAGTTGTTTATGGTTTCAGGTCAATCTATGTTATGTCCTCGCCATTGCGAGGTCTAGTTGACCAATGTTCATTGTTTTGAGTGAGCCTGGTTGCTAGGGATACCCCACATATGAGAACAAGCAGCCTGTTCTCACAAACTTGCCCACCTCCCCTTTGGAGTTGTTGTTTGTTTATTATTTGCTTTTTGATTAAACTGAGCGGGAACGCTCACGCGACGGGTGGGAAGTCGTCCGCACATGCGCGCCAGAAGGTTTTGGCAAAACTTTTTAAATTTTGCTGTAGAAAAATTTGTCATTTCCTGAGCCGCCGTGGATGCCGACCCACATGTGAGAACAATCAGCCCGCTGTCCTTGGAGAATACCCGCTACAGGTATGTATCTTCGCTATTCAAGAATGGGCTAAACACAACAAACTTTACCTGAACCCAAGTAAAACTGAGCTTCTCTGGGTCCCTAACACAAGTGGATACATACCTGACATAAAAATCCCTTTTGGGAATGGGAAGTATGAACTCCCCCTCAAATCACAAGTCAGGAACCTTGGAATACAGTTAGATTCAACACTTACTCTGATTCTCCAAATCCAAGCAACCTTCAAGAGCTGCTTCTACTATTTGCGACAGCTACGCTGCCTCTCTCCTTACATCGAGAAGGTAAATCTTATCCCAGTTTTGCATGCCATGATAACATCAAGACTGGATTACTAAAATGCACTATACAATGGTCTGACTACAAAGGGCCTGCACCAGCTCCAGTTGATTCACAATGTAGCAGCAAGACTCATAGAAGGTTGCAAGCAACGTGACCACATCACACCATTTTTGCAAAAACTTCATTGGCTACCAGTACAATACAGAGCTAAATTTAAAACTCTATGTCTGATATTCAAGGCCCTGAAAGGAAATGGCCCAGAGTATCTGAAGAATAGGATGATCCTCCACACACCGCCAAGGACACTAAGGTCCTCCCAAGGACTTTCACTAACTACACCCTCTCCAAAAGACATTACACGTTGTGATACCCGCAAGAAAGCCTTCTCCGGAGCAGCCCCCACACTCTGGAATGCATTGCCTGAAAGGCTCCACTTAACACAAAACTACCTCTACTTCAGGAAGCATGTGAAAGCTTGGCTCTTCAACCAAGCCTTTAATGGAAGAAGTAACTAACTTGTTAGTCTCACTCACACACACACACACAAGGATTGACTTGGGCTGCACATACTGCAGCGGGACATGATTATCCACTCCTACCCTAGCTGAGATAGAAACATAGAAACATAACAGCAGATAAAGGCCAAATGACCCATCTAGTCTGCCCATCCTCTGTAACCCCCAATTCTACCAGTTCCTAAGCAATCTCGCATGCTTATCCCATGCCTTTTAAAATTCTGGAACAGACCTACACTCCTCCACCGGGAGGTCATTACACGCCTCCACCACCCTTTCTGTGAAATAATACTTCCTTAGGTTACTCCTAAGCCTATTGCCTCTTAACTTTGTCATATGCCCCCTCATTCCAGAGCTCTCCTTCATTTGAAAAAGGCTCTCTTCCTGTACATAAATGCCGTTGAGATATTTAAACATGTCTATCATGTCTCCTCTCTCCCTCCTCTCTTCCAGCATATACATGTTGAGGTTCATAAGCCTATCCCTATAATTTTTGCATTCAAGACTGTTTACTAATTTCGTAGCAGCCCTCTGGACCGACTCCATCCTGTTTATATCTTTCCATAGGTGCGGTCTACAGAACTGCACGCAGTACTCCAAATGGGGCCTCACCAGAGACTATCGCCTCCTTTTTCCTGCTGGTCATTCCTCTCTTTATGCACCCAAGCATCTTTCTGACTTTGGCCATCGCTTTTTCTACCTGCTTGAAAGCTTTAAGGTCATCAGACACAATCACCCCAAGTCCCGCTCTTCCTTCGCACACTGAAGCACTTCACCCCCTATACTGTACCGTTCCCTCGGATTTTTGCGACCCAAGTGCATGACCCTGCATTTTTTGGGATTAAACCTTAGTTGCCAAATATCAGTCCATTCCTGTAGCTTCGCTAGGTCCTTCCTCATATCATTCAAACCCTCCACGGTGTCCACCTGTTGCAGAGTTTAGTATCATCCGCAAAGAGACAAGCCTTACCAGACTGCCCCTCCATAATATCACGCACAAAGACATTAAAAAGAGCCGGTCCCAGGACCGATCCCTGCGGTACTCCACTGACGACATCCTTTTCTTCAGAGCAAGCTCCATTTACCACTACCCTCTGTCTCCTACCATTCAACCAATTTTTAACCCAATCAGTTACTCTAGGTCCCATACCGAGGGCACTCAATTTATTTATCAGTCGTCTGTGCGGAACCGTGTCAAAGGCTTTGCTGAAATCCAAGTATACCACATCAAGCGCCCCTCCCACATCCAATTGTTTGGTCACCCAGTCGAAGAAGACAGTCAGATTCGTCTGACACGACCTGCCACTAGTGAAGCCATGCTGCCTCGGGTCCCGCATTCCATGTAGTTCAAGAAAGCTCACAATCCTCCTCTTTAGAAGCGTTTCCATTAGCTTACTCACCACCAAGGTCAGACTGATAGGTCTGTAATTCCCAACCTCCTCCTTACTTCCACTCTTGTGCAAAGGAACCACATTCGCCCTTCTCCAGTCCGTCGGGACCACTCCAGTATCTAAGGAAGCAGTGAAGAGGTCCGTTAGCGGAGCCGACAGAACTTTTCCGAGTTCCTTAAGCACCCTCGGGTGTATCCCATCAGGCCCCATCGCTCTGTCTACTTTTAGTTTGGCGAGCTCCTCACAAACACAGTCCTCCGTAAACGGGTCTTGGTCTACCATACATCCATCGCCTTTAGCCTTTGTTTTCTGCAGCCCTACCCCCGGTCTTTCATTTATGAACACAGACCTGAAATAATCGTTATGCAGTTCAGCTTTATCCTTATCATCTTCCACATATTTCTCTCCCTCAGCTTTGAGCCTCACAATGCTATTATGGCCCTTTCTCTTGTCACTTACATATCTGAAAAAGGTCTTGTCCCCCAATTTTACCGTATTAGCTATCTTTTCCTCAGTTTGCCGCTTCGCTTTCCTGATAGCTTTTCTAGCTTTTCTTTGCTTATTTAGGTATTCTCTCCTGTCTTCATTTTTCTGAGATAATATTTAACCATCTCTCTGACCTCACGAGCAACTTTCTTCAAATGAATCACCTTACTTTCTAATTCTTCCTACTTTCTTACTCATCTATAGGTTACAACTTTGCCTTATCCTGCACTACCAATTATAATGTTCTAGTACATATTGTGTTGTCATTGCAAGTAGTATACCATGCCATACTTTGTATTGTTGTTCAAATATTTTTACTGCTGTAATTGCCTATTGCTCATGTTTGATCTATTCTTACTGTACACCGCTTTGAGTGAATTCCTTCAAAAAGGTGGTAAATAAATCCTAATAAATAAAATAAATAAAAGGACACTAAGGTTCTCTCAAGGACTATCAATAAACACATCCTCTCCAAAAGACATTACACGATGTGATACCCGCAATTAAGCCTTCTCCAGAGTAGCCCCCATACTTTGCAATGCACTGCCTGATAGTCTTGTGTTAAGCAGAGCCTATCTCTACTTCAGGAAGCAGGTGAAAGCTTGGCTCTTCAACCAGGCCTTTAATGGAAGAAGTAACTAATTTGTTAGTCTCACTCACACACACGAGTGACAAGAACTGCACATACTGCAGCAGGACACGTTTATCCTCTCCTACACTAGCTGAGATAAAATCCACCACAAAGAAAATGTTCCACACAATGTGGAAGCTCAAACGCATAAAACAATACTTCCCGAGGAATACCTTTCGCAACCTGATACAATCAATGGTAATAAGTCAACTAGACTCAGGGCTTTTTTTGAGGGGGTACTGAGTACCGGCACCTTTTCCATTGTCTGCTAAAATTGACCCATGGACCCCAAGTTTTAATGAAAGAGCTCAGGTTCTACACACCAATTCTGCCTTGTCATAGATTCTGTGACAGGTTGCAGGAGGCCTGGCTATTGTGGGGTGGGTCCTTCAGTGATCACCCCACCCTTGAAGGGTGGTCTAGCATTTGAGTACCGGCATCTTTTTTGCTAGAAAAAACACACTGACTAGACTACTACAGTGGAATCTACGCAGGTTGCAAAGAACAAACCTTAAAGAAACTTCAGACCGCTCAAAGCACGGCAGCCAGACTCGTATTTGGAAAAACATGATTCGAAAGTGCAAAACCCCTCCGAGAAAAACTACCCTGGCTCCCAATCAAAGAACGCATTGCCTTTAAAATCTGCACCATGGTTCATAAAATTC